>NW_027395791.1:0-146126 GCF_047715665.1 Aspergillus karnatakaensis | reverse complement strand
ACAATCCTAAAAATACGCCGGGACGACCAATGGCTCCCCTCGTCCCCGTTTTCGCGGCCGAGAACCTCCCAGACCATGTCAACATCGTGACCAGGAACTTCACAGAAAAGCGACGCAAGGGCGGCACCGTTGAGCTAGAGAAGTGCAAGCTGATGGAACTGGTACAATACTCTTGCAATCCTCCGCAAGATGGTATTCCAAAGCCGGGGGTGGTGGTCTGCAAACCGGTGGTACGGTTGTTCAGGCGGTAAGTTGGTCCTCAATCTTTGCGGTGCTTCAAGAATCAGAAGGGCGCTGACTATTTACCAGCTGCGCAGGTGGATTGACGGTCGAGACAACTGCGTGGGAGCCTCTTCGAATAGCGGAAGAAGAAGCGAGGCGAAAGCGCGAGGCACTGGATAATCCGAAAGCCTGATACTACGATAATGCGCCGCTGCATATACGGAGTTCGGATTGGCTTTACTTGCATCTGCGGAGCGGCATATGATAGCGAATCTCTTCTAAATTTCTCAATTAATTCACATGGGTATCTTATTGTATAATGCTCCAGGAAATGCAGGAAAAGGATATCGCCAACGCCGCCATAATGCTCTTGCCCGAAACCGACTTCACCCAGATTAAGTGCCGACCCAGCTCTCGACTCTTGACATATCCGGGTTATTCTTCGTACTGCTGACTTTCTCCTCCGGCCGCTGTCTTGCTGATGCTGCGTTGCGCCGCCAAAGGTCTCTTTCACAGTTGATGATGGGTGGTAGTTCGAAGCCTATTAAGCCTTTGGATTTGCTAGTTTTCCCTTCGGCTTCAGCTGCATTCAAGTCCAGCTCCATTGCGTTGGAGCTGGTCACTGTCGCGCTCTTTGACGCTTCCTTGGATAGCCCTTTGACTGTCTTTTCAAACATGCTCTCAAAACTCTCTGCTTTTCGACCCCACTGCTTCCTGTCACGACTCCCTGACCCAGGCTGATTGTCCTTGAATGCCGCCCGAGCAAGCTTACGCAGAGCTTCCTCTCCATGGCGCCCGTCATCCGCTGCCCGCTCACGTATCTTCCTTGGGTCCCGTTCTCGCTCGGTGAAGACCGGTGTATGACGATAGGTGTGTTTGCTCGGGAAGTCCGGGAAATGTTTTGGAATATACGGACTTCTGACGCGGTCATCTTCACCGCTCAGCTGCGGTCCAAGTGATGGCAGTATATTGAAATCGTCATCTTCGTCTGGAGGGGGACTAGGTAGTTGGGCAGGCACGGGTTCGAGCTTCGGAGGAGGTTGTAGGTAAGGGAGGAGCGAATTGACAGGTAAAGAGTGGCGCTTAAACGCGTATTCGATATCTTGAGGTATAGGTTGTTGTCTTCGGCTAGAGAGCATTGATGCGCGCGCGTATGAGGCAAGTCTAAAGAAGTCTAACACGCAATAAGTGTCAATGTCACTGCTTCCAAACAGTGGCTTAAACGCCAAAACATACACTCTTCTGCCGCATCGCGGAAACTCTCAACCGCGAGAGGGTCGGCAATATCAAATCCAGAACTCCGTAGCGACTGCCCTATGATGCGATTCATGACCTGGTCGACATAGGCATCATCGTTAATAGCTGGCTCCGGCAGGCCTGGGTCAACCGGTTCCTTCAAATGGTGGTGATGGTGATAATGACGCTTGGTCCGTTTAGTTTCAGGCTCAGCCGACTGTCCCAAAAAGTCTGAAAAGGAACGTTTGACGGCCGAATCTGAGGGCGCCATTGCGGGGGTGTGTTGGGGTGTTTCTGACTGCTGCTTGTTGCCATGATGAAGCCGCCAACAGCAGATCCCGTGTCCATCACGTGATATTTGACCTCAGGCATCAACTAGCTTCATGACCAGTTTGAACTGAGGGCACACTGAAGGTGAGACTCGTACGAAGACAAGAATTCTCTGGATGATAGGAGCTAGATGAGTGAAGCCACTATAACTGCTTGTCGGCGTGGATTTACCGGGATTGTTGTGTATAGAGCGCTGCCCTCATCAAGAGAATCAGGCCACTCAAAGCGGTCGCTTACGCTACTACCGCGCCGGATCGGAAAGCTTCAGTCGGCTTGACATCCAGCATCACCACTCTCCTCTCTCCCCCCCCACCCACCACCACCACACAAAGCAGAAACCTTCTCTGCTTCAGTCTCACAGGAACGACCCTTGTCACTCCCTATCACAAATCAGTCGCAATGGCTGCCACTATTGCCCCCATCACCGGCGTACGTTCTCCATCCCCACATCCAACTTATGACACCACCTCGAACCTCAACTTCTACCATATCAAAGAGCTAGAATGACTAACTTACCTGGTGTAAAGATTCTCCGCCGCAGCCTGGTTCTCGACCTGAGCACTGCTTTCGGTAAGCCCCTACCCGTTTCGATCAGCCCACCCTCGGAGCTCTGCACATATGGACGAGGGAATATTCTCAACGGAGACTCGGATGGCGGCTTGAGTGCGCGCTTGAGGCCATTGTACACCTCTAGAGCCTCGCGAGTGTCTTTGTTACGAGCTTGCGACCTCCGACAGCTGAACTATACCTGATCAATGACTAATTGCTCTGCTCCTATAGGCTTCGGTACTACCTTCGGCTACCTCTGGTGGTACGGTACGTTAAAGCCATTGAACCTTTCCCCGCGTTCAAGGATACACCAATGTCTTTGATCTGTGCATTGGATCTAGTATCTGACGTTTATCGATTATCTAGGCTACCACCTTCCCCGCGTCCGCGCCCGCGACAACTACTACAACCGCCTCGAGCAGGAGCGCGCCGCCGGCCAGGCATAGATCCATCTCTCATGGTTGTCGACACTCTATAGCATCCACTTAACCGGTCCCAA
Source organism: Aspergillus karnatakaensis (assembly GCF_047715665.1). NCBI lineage: Eukaryota > Fungi > Ascomycota > Eurotiomycetes > Eurotiales > Aspergillaceae > Aspergillus > Aspergillus karnatakaensis. Next base: position 143,290 of record NW_027395791.1, on the reverse strand, counting down.
TAAAGCGCTTTGATCTGTCCAATACCACGTCTTCGTCAGCTACCATACGTCAAGTCAAGAAGCAGCTACAGCTATGCTCAAGGAAGAAGCAGAACGCAGGACTTATACCCGGCTTCCCATCGTCCACTCTGCTTCTCTCAATTAATCTCTTGAGTTACTATCCGGGATCGGTCGATTGTTTGATCGAGGAGTTGGCTTTATATGATGTGATGGAACTCGAGAAAAGAGAAAGAAATGTTTGTTAGACTATCTATCTACTATCGATTATTTTCCTTTGTTTTTCTGCCTTACGCCATAGTTGTTTGTGTATATACACTTGTGCTCTGAATGATAGTGTTGTATACTACTCGTACTTGGTCTCCCCGTAAGAGAGGTAGAGATGGAGTATAACGAGAGCTTACCCTGTATATCCACGGGTATGCAGTACAGGGTAGCACGTTAGTTCCAAATCGAAACCCGTGGTTATCGTATATTGTTCGTACACCTAATGCTTTTTCATTATCAATCACAGTCAAGCTAGAAACTGACCAAGCAGTACAGGCGGTTGAGGTCTGAATGATCCTCTGATCCAGATCCAAGAAAATCATAGAATCGTATTCATAAGGGAATCTATCCAGTCGCTAAAGTGAACCGTAAGTTAAGAAACGGTGGTGATAAATGATGAAATCACCACAAAGACATGTCAAGCCACTTCCATCCCAGCAGAGCTTTCTCCCCGCCCTTGCCTTAGCCAAGCTCAGATCGCGTATAGTGTGCCATATCGCACGACATCATATAGTAGCTCTGAGCTATTGACCCGAAGCGCTGCCACTCGCTCTCCCTATCTATCCCTGTTATCGCGTGATCCCAGCTCTTTTCTTCTCGAGGTGAATGGAGACGATCGAGTAGCTGATCTTCGCCTTATATCTCTTATCGTAGCACCCTATCAAACTGGATGCTCCGGACACTCCCGCCACCCATCGAGTTGCGGACGTTGCGCTTAAACAGATCACGGTTCTGTCGTAGGTCCTCGGCAGCCTCTTTATTCAGCGGATCGGAGGCATTCGGTTCTAGGAAAAGGAACTAGTCACAAGGTCCGGTCAGCACCAGACCCTCATCCGGAAGCAATTCCGCGTCTTGATCTAAGATCAAAGGGAAAGGAAAGGAAGCACAAACCTGCATCCCCACAATAACCGCATTCAAATTGAGCACGGGTTTCCAATCCTCCCTCAAAATATTCAAGCAAACGTTCCCCTCCAGATCAATATTTGGGTGGTAGATCTTCTGCGTGCATTTGACTTTCGGTGGGTCGTGCGGGAAGTTCTGGTTCACGGCGAATGTGAAGACGAAGGAACCGCCCTTGTACATGCCCTCGTCCGGCTCGATGGTCAGCGTAAAGTTTAGAATATCGTCGGGGTCCGCGAAGGCCATTTTCATTGTGTTTCCGAGGGTAAGTTCTTGAAGATCTGGATGTAACACGTCACAGTGTTAGAGAATAAACATAGCGATGGGTGGCAGTAGCCGGAAGAGGTTTTCTGAGACTAAAAGGGTTGGGGGAGGACGTACCTCGCTGGACCCGTAGTTGAGCGGCTGTGACTTTCTTCTTCTTCTTCCCTGCAGCGCCTTCGGCATTTTCAGCCTGCTGCTGCTGTTGTTTCTGATGGTGGAAGGCGTTAGATCGGGTTGCGAAGGAATGCCCAGGCGGTCTGGGGTGCAAAAGAGAGAGGGCGTACCATAGACCAGATTTTGAGCATCTCGGATATGAAGACGGTGCAAGACCGTGAGTATGTGGCTAGCTGTGAGGGAAAGCTGGAGGTTTGGCGGAGGAAGCGATGGGGGACGTGAAGCGGCTATACGAGGGGAAAGTTGGTGGGGTTTGGCGCGATTAGTACTTCGTTACCTTTGCCACTGGACAAGGAGTTCACGGATCTCGGCAACAACGGAGACGGTCAGCGGAGAGTATTGAGTTCGTAGCGACTGAGGTGCAACAAGATCGTTTAGACAAGCAGAAAGAGTGTCTGTCGACTTAAGATTGAGGCTGGACTTTCAGGTGGGTGAATGAGCGGGTGGAGCCGCAGCCTGACGCCATGCAAACAACCGTTTGCTGCCTGCTGAGCCTACAAGTCTGTTCTACTTCCCATTCTTTGTAGGAGCCCCATTTCTATGCACGCTTTACAAGTCTCATTGATCTAGCTACTAGAAAGTCTACATAATATCAAGCGCTGCAGCCCTATCATAAGGATCTTGGGCACAGTCAAGTAACGAAGAAAACAGCGAATGAGCATCATATGTAAAATACAAGATCACAACAAAATGTGCCAAGAATAACTCCTGGGATCCACCCATGCAGTACATCCATTTGCAGGGTATCTCGTGCTTGACTTTTCATTAGGGAACATACTTCTACCGGCGGGCGAAGCAGCAGAGAAGACCGGTCTTTCCGAGGAACCAGGTGGCTCCAATAAAACGAATGAGGGCAATAACAGCGTTAGACCACAAAAGGGCCTGGAAGAAACGAGAAGTACGTTCGGTAGAGGTGTTCTGCGGGCTTATATTAGTATCATATTAGCTTAGTAGAGGATAATTCGACATACCGTGAACCCAAACTTGTCGAGACCTTCGCTGGTAATACAGACAGCGAGAAGACCATTGCTGAAAAGCCAGAATGTGACCAGCCTCGTACGGAAACTCTTGTACGAGTCGTCCAGAGACTTTTCCTCCTTTTCCTCAGGTGCCACATAAGGAGTCAGGGCACGCTTGACAGTGGCCTCGAACTGACTATCGATATCAGCCTGAGGCTTGTCAATTTCCTCAATAACGGCTTCTTTGCCTCCTTCTTTGGTTGTCTTGGCGGAGGGAAGAGCATCCGCTTTATCGGCACCCTTGGTACCCCATGAGACATCATGCCAGTTGGAGAAGGCGTAGACGTTCAAAATATTGATGTAAGACGACTGGACGGCCATATAGGCGGGGAAAGAGGTGAACATGTGCCAGGGGTCCAGGTACATAAAGGACGCAACGAAATAAAGACCGAAGGTGGCAGCGAGAGCGATGATAATAATACCGGCACCGCTAGACCCGAAGAACGAGCTCAAGAATGCACCAACGCCATTGCTGGTGTCAAAGTCCATGGGAGCATCACCCGAGAAGGCACGGACAACCAGGTATAGCGCATCCACGACGACGTAGAGCTGAACAATTCCAAAAAATACGAAAGATGCAAGGTATGAAAACTTGGATCCCTTGGGACGGTTACCCAGCGCGAGAATGAATTGCAGCAATAAGAACGCGAGATATCCGTATTTCACCAAAGTGTTGATGATCGGGGTTGCATCTCTGCCGAAGGGGAAAGAAGTGTTACCGTTGCTCGAGCTGGGCGTTCCGACCAAGTCCATGATAACGGAAGTAGTAAGCCAGTAAGAAGCTATAACCAGCATGTTAGAAATGTCATCAAATGAGTAGGGCAGACTTGAGACTTACCCAAAGAGAACCAACTCAAAATGGTAGAGAACCAGTTGTACAGCATTTGCAGATGCAAGAAGAACATTCGGATGATGTTGTGCCCACTCTTGTACATGCGGCCGAAATGCATGAGCGAATAGATACCGGCAGCAAAAGAGCCGTTCAACCAACGACGACGCTGGGAGATGAACTCAGGAGCACCTTCGGGCACATCAGTCTCACCCTTGGAGGCCTTGACGTATGTAAGATGCCACTTGGATCCAGCCTTGGCCACCAACTCGAAACACAGAATACGATCTTCGGCCAAGAACATGTTCTTCTTGAAAATGTTCATGCCCTCAATACCCTTCTTACCCAGCTGTTTCGAAAGAGTGTGATCACCATGGAAATATTGTTCTAGGGGACGGCCCATGATCGCGCGGAATCGGTAAGCAGAGAAAGCACCAGGCAACACACTGACATAACCAAAGGAACTCTCCAGAGGTTTATCAAGAATGTTACTGATCTTATACTCGAAGTTTTGCGCTGCAACCAATGGGTTGAGCAGTTTCTTCCAGCCTTTACCCAACATGGCGTGAATCTCACCACAAGCACCTCCAAGATCCTTGTCATTGTAAAAGGCCTCCCAGAGGTAGAGTAAGGACTTCGTTCCGGGCTTGGTACCAGCATCGAGAAGAATACAAACCTCAGGATTCAGAATACGACCAAAAGCGTTAAAAAGCCATCTGTGAGAGTTAATCTTCTTGCTGTTCTTCTGCTTGAGACAGAACATCATCTGCACGGGAGGAAGAGTCGTGGGGCCGTCATCCGTTGGCCGAATAAGTTGCTGGTTGGGTGTGACAGAAAGCTGAGTGGTGTATTCGAACTACTGTTTGTTAGCAGGTGGCTCCAACAATGATAATACCAAGGGCGCGTACAATGTGGGCCACGGTTTCTTTTCCATCGACGTCACGCTTCATGACGCCGTCCTGGTAAATACCGACTGTAGCAAGCACATCCAAAGTGTCCTTGTCGCAAGGATCAATACCGTCGAAAACAAGGCAAACGACGATTTTCTGCCAAGCAGGGCCACCCTTGTTCCAGAACTCTGACTTCTTGAGGTTGACAATATCACGAATGTTCTGCATGACACCGTGTAGGGTACGGGCTGTGAGCGTCTTATCTTCGTTATAGTAGGTAATGGCGATCAGCAACTCGGTGTGACGGTTGTACATCGCAGGACGAAGGTTGTAACCATTATGGAGAGTGAATTCGTTGGGATCACACGTCGCGGCAGTGTCTAGCCGGTGCTGTCAGTTTTTGAACTATCAATTCTCCATTCCAAGCTACTCACATCGCATATGCGTAAATTCTTCGCTTCCACCCTCGAGATCATTGCGATACTTGGCTTGGATAGCGTTTTGGATGGCGCTGGGGACTGGGTAGTCCACACTCAGTACGGAGCCCTGCACGAGTTTGACCTTTCTGGTGGCATAACGACGCAAGTTTCCACCGCCACCACCGGTAGCACCAGGAGCTTGTCGTTGGCGCCAAGCTTCTGTGGAAGAAGTCTCACTACGGGCGTAAGGTGATGCGACACGTCCGGGAACACCGAAAGCAGCCGCAGGGTTCTCTGACTGGCCGGAGTACTGCGAGTGGTTTCCGCTGTATGGATCGTGGAAGCCAGCATCTGGAGCATATGATTCTGTCAAGCTGTATCCCGAGGCCGGTCGTTGGATGGGCGACGTAGCATGGAGGCCACGTTGCTGGGGGTCGTCAAAGGGGCCAGCAAAAGGGCTCTGCTGGTTAGAAAGCAAACCCCGCGAAGCTTCTTCTTCATACTAGACGTGTGAAGTACAATGTTAGCCGCAAGGCACTCGAAACAAGGAGCACTGTGGTGAGCAGACTGATGCTTACCGAAGTGTTGTTGTTGTGAAGGTCCTGGAGCCGATGACCATCATCGTTGTTATTATACCCGCCAGGCGACTGGGAACCAGAACCTTGGTAGGCCATGGCTCTGGATGTGCGATTAGAATGCGGTGCCTGCGAACTGGACTTGCTCAATGTCAAGCAAGCTTAAGTTTAAAGCAGAACGCAAGGACTCGAAGGAAAGGGGTATCAGGGAAATCAAGGAGAGCGTGGATGGATGAAATTTGGCCTCGACTTAGGAAGGTCAAACAAAGCTGAGCCCGCGTTATAGGTCCACGCGGCACGGACAGGGGGGGGAATAGAAGGATAAAGATGAACAAAGTGAAAGAATTGGAAAAGCAAGATGAGAAACGAGAGTAGCAGATGGAGAAATAAAAAACGGAGCGGGACGAGGGAAGTTTGAGCTGAGGAGCCTAAGAGGCGCAGTGTTGTAGCAGGAACGTGGAAGAAGCCGCCAGGGCTGAGAGAGCAGGCCCAAAAAAACAGACACAGAAGGTGAGACAGGGTGCGTGTACAGTGAAGAGAGGAGTGTGAGAGAGACGGTGTGGCTCCCCCGTATATTTAGCTGCGACTAAAGTAGTCTGCTCTTGACCGTGGTTCAGGCGATGGCGGAGCTTTGTATGGCAAGTTGCAAGAAAGAAGAAACCGGGGTTCCAGGCACAATGTCAAAAATATTATAGAGTGCCACCCTTTTTTTTTTTTCTCTCTCTTTCACAAGACAGCTGTCTTGAATGGATATTATTCTGATGGAGGCCCTTAGCAGCGGAAATCGGCATGGTCAGGATTCTCCTGCCTCTCACTGGCCTGCGGCCGGTTACAAGCCCACGCTTGCTGGTAGGCTACTGCACCTACAGCCTCCAAGCAAAAAGATTGATCTTTTTTGGGACCATCATATATTCATCATCCATTATTCATGTTGCCATCATATCTGCCCACTGCCATGAAGTTGAAATCTTGTTTCACAATGCACCTGTTGCACTCCCACCTGGCACAGCTTGATGCCCGGGATCCCCTCTCGAAAAGAGGAGGCTAATCCCAGGGGCTGACAAGGACCATCCAGCAGGAAACTTGCAAAACTATCCAATCCCACTCCCCATAAGCCACTCGATAATTACACGGTCAGCACGGTTAGTCCGTTATTTTCACTCCACTGCTTCCCGCAGGCGATCTCTCCTCCGCCCAAACAGCTGGGATCTCCTTGAGAGTGCAGAGTTGTAAGAGCTTTCGATGCGACTATAAAACTCTTCTACTGCCTTTCATTCGATAACCCCTGAATAGTGAGGCCATTCAGCACCGCCGAGCCCGTCTATCGCATGCTAGTGCCACTGTATGAGTGATGATTGAGTTGGACGTCTTGGAAAGCCCTGCATTCCGCATCCCTTGCCAGCATGTTACCTGGCGAAAACCACAGCAATACCCGCTCAGGCATTCCATCTACTCGATCCTGATGCTAGTTCTCCGTCATCACCAGCCACCAAGGCCTCCCTTTCAGCCTTTCTGTCTCTGATGCCATGAAGCTGATCTCGCTGCTTCCTCTCAACCTCCGGTTGATGTGCCATGCAACAAATGAACTGGAAAAATACGCTCAGGGGGCTGGTGGGGGTCATTCGATCCTCCTGAACAGGTTAGATCTCGGCCAAATATAGCCTGTGGTGGGCGCGAGTGGACTTTCACTGGTTCAACCGTGTTTGCTTGCCGTTGGCCACTCGGGGATCCGGGAGACGCTAAATTTGCATCCTTAATTATGCCAAAGTTCCAAACTCGAAAGAAGTCTCGCAAATATCCAATGAGGGCATCATGCTGGTCTGATGGTGGACTACTTGATGCATTTGTGATGCTTAGTGGTCAAACCCCGTTTCATATCGCCCGGGAATTGGCTCAGTGGCAGTGGATCGCCACCCAATTTATCATATACGGTATTGATCGAAATTTGCATACACAGGTTTACCTGGCCCATGGGCTGAGCAGCGACTAACGCGACTTTTACCGTCTTCTAGTCGACTTCCATGCCTATTCTTAGACCCTTAGCGCGAGCACAGCCGGGCAGCCTGAGGAAGGATGGATACAACTCGACAAAGAGGCGCATCAAGCATGAATCGGAACGGCTTCAAGATGCAGAGCCGCAGACCCTTCTGCTGACAGCATGATCAATCATCACTATTATGGGGTTTCTCGTCTATCGCGCAGCCGCCTAATATCCGCGCTATTCTGGCAAAGCAGTTGCAGTACAAGTAGCATCGGCTGCTCTCGTGATCTGCCCTTCTACTCCGTCGTGCCAGAGGATCCGGAGCTGTAGACGCATGTAAGCATTTCTCTCTCGCCTACTCGGGACTCCGAAATTTAGACGCCTCGATTTTGCCTCTGCCGTCGTTAAAGAATAAGGGGCTGCTCATAAGAATGAGTATGATGACTCTAGATACCTTGATCGCCTGCGCGGCATACTCGCCCGAGGTATGCGTTTCTTCTACAAATACGCAGTGACGTAGTAAACCTGTCAGATCAGTCATGAATCTACTTGCAGGTCAGTGAAATTGTGCATGTAAGTGCCTATAACCTGCACCTTGAAAGCAGGTACCATATGGGGCGGGTGTTCTGTGCTCCAGCTGCGGCTCGGACCTGCGTCTGTGGTCTCATCTGATAGCACGTATGTATCTACCAAGGCACATGTATACTACTGCTAACGGCGTATGCACAGTACGGCTACAGATGTGCCCAAACTCAGAATGAACCTGAGCGCCAACTGCGAAGGTATAGTATTTAACTGACCCTAGAGTCAGAACATCATGACGCATCAATAGGATATCGAAGAGAAAGGGCCTAAAGAGGGGCATATGAGTGAAGTTTGAGGTCAGTAACTTGCGTGAAGGAGCGCAAAGGTCAGAGATGGGTTGATGTATCATACAAAACAAACATGTAGATATACATGTATAACTTTTTGTCGAGTTGTGTCGGTGGTCAAACCTGCAGATTTCCCCCCGCAGGTGATAGATATATTTCCAAATTTCAATAGCCTGCGAGCGGGGGCGGAGGTCGGATCATGCCTCGAACAGTTAGATTAAGTAGAGTGTTGGTCACGAAATCAGCCACTCGTAACTCAACTAAAGCCGAATGATACTAGACAACACAGACTGTTGTGGAATGATCAAGCCCGACGCTGGGTAACAGCCCTGCAGATATTGGCAATTTAGCAGTGGCTTGAGAGGCCCCATCGCAGCGCATGCCGAGACATCATGCACACCGTGTCATGGCTTTTGAGTTCTATCGCCCTGGCACAACAGATGCAGGGAAACCTCCCTGATCGGGCTTATGGTCCTCCGTTGAGCCACAGGTGATTACTGATAGGTTTCCAGACTTGAAGTTGAAGACGATGCTGTTATTACCTTCCGAGCCACCGGTTGGCTTATAGGCGTAGGCTATGGCGAAAGCGCAACCTTACAACGGTTCAGACTCCAGAGTCAGCAAGGTATCATCTCCGAAGACGAGTGACCACTACTACTGAGAACTGCAAAGATCCAGACCCTCGACGTCGCAATAATCTCGGGAGATTTTGCCCAACACCTCATCTCACACCTCACACCTCACACTGAAGCAACCAGACAGTCTCTCGCCTTGAATCAGCCTCTCCGACTCCACACCATGATCTGGACAACAGACGGTCGGTCGCCCACGAACCAGAAGCAGGAAGGATCAGAGATGGTGGGCGTTGGCGTGAGCGCCGCCGTCTTCTTTGATTACCTGCCGTCCGTGCCTGAGGCTAAGAGACGTTGTGATTCGATCAGAGGCCCCGTGTAATCTCCCGGAGGGAACGTGGGATGGTCCAGAACCACTCACTCGCACCAGGAACCGTTTTGCATCCACGCCCGCCAGCCTCTCGGACACGCCCTATGCAGACGAAATCAGCAAGGACGATGCTGGGAAATGAGACAACAGCTCGCCCAGAGGACACCCATGCCAGGGGCGCTGCCGCCATCTCGGTGCGCAATACTTTAGCTCTTGCCCAAAGCAGGGTAACATGGCCTGCGACCATGGCTGATCGGCTTTAGCACATGCCTCTTCAGTCTTGGGGGTGTCGCACAATGGTTTGCCTATACAAAGAGTTGTGAGGGAAATCATCGTCAACCTTGTTACATTGGTCGGTTCTGTACTGTTTCCGGCTCTAGGTGGCTGGCCTTGTCAACAGAGTTCAATATTAGTTGTCATAGGCTGTCATAAGATTGACCATCGTGAGCAAGCCTTTGCTGTTAACATGAACATGTAATTTAAGCACACATAACCAACCTACTGTCAGCCTTCAGGTCAATAGTTAACTAAGCAGTTATCAAGAGTAAAGATGCCCAAAGCGTGGAGATAAGCACTAGTAGTGAGTGTGCATACGCAATCTGGCCGTGTCTCTCCTGTCGCCTTTTATGTCGTCTGCCGCTCCCTCCTCTTTCTTCCATCTCCACTCGACAGACAACCAACCGCCAACCCCCAGCGTGAGACCTTTTCTCTTCCAACTTCTCTCCGCTGCTGTTTATATCATTCCTTTCTCTTCCCCTCTCTTATACCTATCTTCTTCGCCCTTCCGATCTCTCCTCTTATAGAGCGATCCCTTACCATCCGAGTCGTCTCGATTCCTGATCCAACATTGCGCTCGTATTGACAGCCGCAAGCCGCGTATTCACGAAGTCAACTCCTGACAGCGATCCATCAAGCCTTTCTCATCGAACTATCCACCGAAACGACTTAACAAGTTGTCCGATTGGGAGGATCCCGGTCTCGAGCCTCGATATATTGGATATCTCAGATCCACTTGACGACAGACTATGACCATCTTTGCTTATAGTCTTCCGTTCTAGTGTGCCAACCTTGTGTCATTCATCTGTTTGATAGAGGAACATCGACTGTCTCTCATGAACCAGCTATAACGCCTACGACTCGACGTGTTGAGCATTTATACACTCTTTTATACTATCACCCACGCTCTTTTTGCCGTTGACCGGCCAGCCACTCTTTTATCCTCTCACATACCCATAATACCCTTTCGACACTCACGATCAACCTGAATTATCGCCGTTCATTCTTGACCCAATCGTTCACCATGTCTCCTCACGCCGTCGATCCCCTGCTCCCTCATGGTATGTCCGACTGTTTTGTTTGCCCAATACACGCCGCTAACAAAATACAGCCTTTGTTGCTCGCGACAGCTCAGAGTGCAAGGAATGCCCGTCAGCAGCACCTCAATGCCCCGTTTGCCCGTCAGGCACAAGATGTACAATGACCGCCCAGTCGTGCTCTCAGTGTGCGTCGGTAGAGTGTGTCAAGATATCCTCCGGCTCTTCGAGCTCGGGAGACAGCTCATCAGGTGGTGGAACCAACACCGGTGCTATCGCGGGTGGTGTTATTGGAGGCATTGCAGTAGTTGGAATAATTGTATTCTTGATTTGGTGGTTCGTCATCCGCAAGAAACGCCAGCAGCAGCGGGATGAGTCCGAAAAAGCCAGCTCATATGTTGCCGACCCGAGTGTGCAGTCGAGAAAGTCCACCCACTCGATTGCTTCAACCGTCTTGACACGCGCGTCGAATGTTATTCAGATCGCCTATATCCCCGGCGTTACGAACCGCTCACCGCCAGACACACCTCTCGTACCTCCTGTCCCTCCTCTTCCCGGCGCGCATCCCGACCAGCACTTCTTTATGCCTGGGGATTTGCGCGACTCATCCTGGTCTGATATGACGACCGACCGCCGATCCATGGCCAATACTCTTCGAAGCAGTGTCGCCACAACCATATACAGAAACGATGCTATTGTTAGCCCCATGCCTGCACAGCAAGCGATGCGTACCCGGGCGGCTGTTGTCAGCATTCACAATGGTGGAAATGGTCAGCCATCCCCACAAAATCTGAGCCCCGACGCTCCTGCGGTTCCTGCTATTACGCAGTCGCAGCTCGTCAAGGCTGGAGTCACCGACGCAAACAGCAAAAGTTCGATCGTCGCACGTCCTGTTATCGCCAAGCCCGTCATGATCAAGACGATCGGAAAGAAGAGTAACGCGACCAGCACACCCACCGTGCAGCCCATTGCGGAGCAGTCGGAGTCTAGCACCGAATCGTCCTCTTCTAGCAAAAAACCCACCACAGCCTATAGCATCAACGTCGCTTCGTCAAGCGAAGAAGACAGTGCTACTGAAACCGTTGCCAACAAGCGCACATCTACCCACGCAGGTACACCTACTTCCACCAGGCGCTCTCAAGCACCGACAGTGATTGAAGATTCACCAGCCATCAACCAGAGCCCCTTCAATGACCAGACACCAACAGAGACAACCCAGCGTCACTCGGCCCTATTAGAAGGCTCAAAACGACACAGCGGAGCACCGCCTCCACGAGTTGAGAGTCCATTCGCAGACACGAATGAGGTGAAATAAGTCAAATCATCTCTTCTACACTTTGATTATTTATGATGTCTGGATTTTGGTTGTTTGGTGTTTATACACGGCGCACGAGGGTGGAGAATTCACCATTTGCCTACTTATAGATGCGATGGCTATCTATACTTTATCATTTTTGGGTCACTTACCATACTATACCAATTCTTTTGTATATGAATGGCCACGCCTTTTTTTTTCATTTTATATCCGGTCTTTGTTGGACTAAAGCAGAAATTTATCTTATCTTCTCTACTATATATTACCTACTATATCTCGTAGTATCGACTCTCGTAGCACTTAACCGATTCTAATATCGTGACTGAGGCTCCTCACGGGAGGCGTCATATATCTTTCAAGTGCGTAAGTGCTATCGGCTGTCTCATGGGAGCACGGTTTTGCCGTTCTTACAAGAACAGCGATCCTGCATAGACGTTTGAAGGCTTAAGAAGATCTATGTATCATGATCCATGATCGGCCGTGTCTGTCATCTTTCTAACTTTCAGCCACTCTTGCCATCCTCCACCCCCATAATAACATAAAAGCTCAAGTACTCCCGCCCGATGTGGATCGTCCCAAACGTGGAAAGATCAGATAAGATGGAAAGTTCTACAAAGAAAGCATTCCGTAGCGTTGCCCAGCTTCATGGCAGTATCTAAAACAGCCTAGGTGTTGATAGTAGACTAAAAAGAAAGAAATCCGCTAGATCGACAAAAAAGAAAGAGGTCACCACTGATGAGATTAAGGATACTCCTCGAGCCCCATTCCCTTGCCAATTTTCCGGATCAATGCCCTTTTCAAGAATGCTTCACGGGCTAGGCCGCGCGTATGCCGTGACCAGGTCTCGACGCCGATTACGCCCTTGACAAGCGCTGCTTGGAGAGCATATATTGCCTGCTGAATACCCCGTTCCTCGGCGACGAGATCATAAAGTTGCTTACCTACTACTGTTGGTGCGACGAGGATGTCGTCGATTGGAGGGAGACCTGAGGCAGCAGCGGCGGCCGGGTCTGAGTTTGATGGGTGAGTGGCCGAGGAGCGGGACTGGGCATCTGCGATGACTGCATCAGCGCGGTGAAGGGATTGTTGGAGGATCGTGGTGTTGGATTCGAGGGCTGCGTTCAGACTGTTTAGAGAAGCAATTTCGCCTTGGATGGTGGCGATGGCGCTGTAGAGGGAGTGGGATTGAGATGAGAGGGCCTGTGCCGCGGATTCGGTGTGAGCGATGTTGGCGTGGAGGGTTTCTGTGATGGCTTTGGAGACAGCGTGGATAAGGGCGTCTTTCTCGGGGTTTGGTGGAATTGGTGGAGCGGGGCCAGTGGGTTTGAACGATGGAAGGTCAAGCTCGAAGGGGGACGTGAGGAGGTCTTCAGATGCGGGCTTCGGTCGCGGGTGTTGATGCTGGTTGGTTGGGATGGGTTGTGAAGGCCAGTGACCTGGGGGGTGTGGATGTGCTTGCTGAGGTGGAGGATAATGGTGGTATGCATGGGGAGGTTGGTGTTGTTGGGGAGTGCTCTGGTGTGTGCCGTTCGGAGCTTGATGATAAGTAGGCCCTTGGAAAGCTGCGGGCCCAGGGTGCGAACTATGGGGTTGTTGCATAGGCTGAAGTGGCGGAGCCTGTTGCGGCGGAGGGTATGACCCTCCGTGAGCAATGCCTTGCGGAGGTAGATATCGAGGAGCCCTGACTTCTGGACCGCCGATAGTAGCAGATACTGAGCCGATGGACTGTCGATGGCTTTGTTCCTTCGGCGGTAATGGGGGTAGAGGCGGCGGAGAGCTATGGTGCTGCGGTTGAGGTTGTTGTTGAGGACCTACAGGGCCAGCGATTTGGCCAGGTTTCGGAGGAGGTGGCGGCGGTGCCTGTAGAGGTTGAGGAGTATGAGTTGCAGATAACTGAGGCGATGGAGAATGGATGGCTGAGCTGGCAAGCTCCGGAGGTAAAGGAGGACGAGGAGGGGGTGCCTGGACTTGTTGCTGTTGTTGCGGCATCGCTTGCTGTTGTCTGTACTTGACGGGAGGCTCTTTGGCAAACACATCTTGGAGGATCGACAGGAAATCAAGTAGGGAAGAGCGCTGGTAGAAGAAAGTCAGAACCGGCACACGATACAGTTTTGTTCACACGCCATTTGTACTCGCCTCCCAAGCTCCAGCCCAGTGCGCTAGATAATGATGATAGATCCTCCCCTCCAACGTCACATGTTGACCTGCTCGAACAGCCATATCCTGTGTCGGCGTCACGTAGGCGATAGGGGGCTCTCGAGGGTATGTATTCGGGATCCATAATGCGACGGGAAATTTGTACACGGTGCCGCGATAGGTGACCGGCAATGTTCCTGAGAGTTGTAGGAGCAGGGCAGAGAAACCGTTCTCGTAGGCTGCGCGGCCATCACGTCAACAAACAATTCTGAAAAGCCTTCACAGAGTTTTGAAAATATTCGCGACATACTGTATACCTCAGTTCGAGGAGCAAGTGCGGGGAATTTGGCCAGGACGTTTGCGACATCGTAGTAAGTGCGGTTGGGGTCCTGGTATGTTTGCCTGGGATCGTAGTGGTCCTGACAAGGTCAGCGGTGGGGTCAGTTGTCCGACAATATTCCAGTCTCACCCTGATCAGAACGCTGTATAGCCAATTCAGCGTCCTCTGCGGCACGGAAGCCATGACGAGGGAGCTCTGGAGCGGGGAGTTGGCGATCATCTGGACGGGACTGAAGCTGTCCATGTCAGTGCATCCCCGCAGTCTTGGCCCTTAGTCAGTGCAGGTGCTCGAGTCTACATACTCTGCCATCATCATCATCATCCTTCCTTCAACTAGCTATCTAGGTAACTTCTGCTTTCCGAGGTCTACAAATCATTGATCTTTCTCAGCAAAGTCTTGGGTTATGTATGCGATTGGTTAGATTGCAAACATGGAAACCCCGACATATATTTCCGAGCGTGAGTGCCAGGTGGGCGTACGCCAGTGTATATTGGGCCATCACAATGAGGATAGTTACAGTCTCAGTGCATTGAGGCGGATGTGATGGCGTACAGACCAGGACACAAGTCACCACACCCTACATGTGATAAGTGGTTATTACACCTGCGCAAGTTGCATCGGTATCCCAGTTCGAACGGTTGTGATCGGTATTCAAGCAACCTCAACAAAAATCCTTCCGGAACCGGTGACCAGCGCTGGGCGGGCGATCCCTCAAACGAAGCTGCTAGATACCAGACAAACGGCGATTTCTGACACTGGACTCACTGTCAGTTCTTTGGCATAAGACCGGTGTGGACGGCGTTGCATCGGTGACATCTCCGCCTGTGTACCAGCTCCCCCTTTGTCTTGCACGCTGGGACCCATTGTCGGATCATCGGATGAGACCCTTTCGAAGGATTTGAGATGGAGGGCAATCAAGGACGACCATGGTAGACATCTTATCTTAATCTGTGTCAGTCTCCTGCGGCTGTGGGTCGTGGCGAGGCCCGCTTGATATTGTTCTGCATTGCCGCTTGATATTGTTTGTCTCGAGTCAGCGCTCCAACACAACGGTCCATACGATATGGATTGAGACAGCGATCCTGATCACCGTGCGTCCTTGGCCTGCGGCCAGCCCTAGTATTGTCACTCCTCCTTGTTAACCAGTCCTCACATTGTTTGTCTTGGGTGTTACACGAGAACAACCAGCCATGGCTACATTGCCGGTCAGAATCATGGTAGACTCATCTTACGGACTGAAGAACTCACCTCTGCAATTGCTGAACTCTTATACAGATCTCTCCGCTTGTACCATTTCATTTCTGCAACCACCGTCCTCGTTGAAGAGACCCGAAGTTTACACTGCCTGAACGAACTGCTGGAATCTTGCAAACCGGGCCAACGACCCCGCTTCATTCCATCGTTGCTGTAAGCTGACGATATGGCTTCGACTTTCGACCCGTGGACTCAGAATGTCACTTTTCACCTGAGGGATGGAACTCCAATCGAAGTACCTATCAACATTGTGGACGACTGGGCTCAGTATCCGCTTCGAGTCTGCATCAACTATGCTGCGCAGCTTGGAGCGTCTGTCGTTCTCCTGGTCATCCTGTTGCTTTTAACTAGGGCCGAGAAGCGCGCCTCATATGTCTTCGCTCTCAACTGCGTTGCGCTGCTGCTCAACTTTGTTCGATTGCTCTGCTCGATTCTTGTCTTCACCTCGGCATTTGCAAGGGCCTACGCATACTTCTCCGGGGACTATTCTGAAGTCCCCAGGGGCGCCTACGCAAACTCCGTTACCGGTGCCATCTTTGCTGCCATACTTCTGACCATCATCGAAGTGTCGCTGGTACTTCAAGTGCAGGTGGTCTGCTCGAACTTAAGACGTATTTACCGCCGGGCCTTGCTCACTCTGTCTACTGTCGTTGCGCTTGTCCCAATCGGCTTCCGCTACTGGCTTGCAGTCGTGAACATCAAGAACATTCTTGATGCCGCCAGCCCAGTTCCTACTAACTGGCTCGAAAGCGCCGCTAACATTGTCCTCACTGTGAGCATTTGCTTCTTCTGCGCCGTCTTCGTGACCAAGCTCGGCTTTGCCATCCGCCTCCGCCGTAAGCTCGGTCTCACTGATTTCGGCCCCATGAAAGTCATTTTCGTTATGGGCTGTCAGACCTTAATCATTCCAGGTACGTTCCTACCACGAACCAGAGTAGAAATAGTCAACTAACCGACCTGATCAGCCATCTTCTCAATAATCCACTACTCAGTCGACGTTCCTGAGCTATCAACCAACGTGCTAACTCTCGTCACCCTCTCCCTCCCACTATCTTCCCTTTGGGCCGGCACAACCCTCGACAAACCCGGCCGCTCCTCCTCCAACGGCCGCAACTTATGGCAAATCCTCTCGTTCTCCGGGTACAAGGGCAGGCACTCATCTGCCGAGTCTTCTACAACCGGAAAGCCATGCACTCAGTGCTACTCCGACAGCAGGACTCTAACCGAGAAGGACAGTAAGAGGACAGAGGGTGGCGTCTCGGAAGCATTTGGGATCTCTGTCGAGCATGATATATCGGTTGAGAGTGCGAGGAGGGAGTCTTTTGAGCTCACACATGTTTAGATTTCCTGCCCCCATGTTTGCTCACTTTGCATCGTTTTTATTGTTTTCTTTTCATCTAGGATGTACATTGTTCAAGGGCATTGTTTTAGCAGGGCTACTGAGTAGTTGCCTGCCCGTTTCGCCCTTGTACCTATCGATGGATACCCCCTTCACTTGCCTACCATGGAGATGCATAGCCTGTTTACTCTTTCTTTTCTTTCTCTTTTGTCCTTTCCAATTACTCTTTCCTTTTAATCATTCAAGCATTGGTCCTGGTTCTGGTTCTGTGGACCAAGACACCTACCCACATGAGCGCTAATCTTCCATTCTCACGTTCTTTTCTTCGCTAAGCTGTTCTAGTCCTCATCGAGGTGAGATTTTACCAACCCGCCAGTTAGCTATGGAATAAATCGATTACCCACTCTACTTTACAGTTTCATTATGCCCTTTGTTCCGAGCTTGTAGCAAAAGAAAGGTGACGAGGAGCCTTGGGGCAGATAGTTGGAGTTGTGGAACCCATAAGGTAGGCATTAAGTAACTACAGCGAAGACAAAATCTATCGTATCGCCAACAACAAACATAAAATAGAAGCCCCATATCACATAAACGAGGGAAGGAGGAGAGTAGCTGCTACATGTATAGGCCAGGGTGACCAGGCGTGATCTAACCCTCTCTGCCGAGTTTCGCCAACGACTCAGCCAAGAATTCATTAGCATTCATCAAGTCCGTACTGCCGTAGACGACTCTGCGCCTTGGGCCGCCTAGGGAGTCATTGGCGCCGCGAGCGCCCGCCCCTTCGTGCCCTGGTTGTCCGCTCGAGCGTTGCACCCAATCTTGCAAGTTCCCGTACTCGTCCATGCTTCCGCCACCGACTGTGAAGACAATTGCTTCATTGAAGGCCTGCCGGCGTTGGCCAAAGCTAGCACCGGTACCTGGACCGATACCTGATGAGCCTGATTGTGCGTTGCGGGATGCTGATGCGGGTGGGATAGTTCCGCGAGCATTGGTGCTCCTGGGGTCGAAGTAGAGGTAGTTTTCTGTTTTGGCAATAGCGGAGCTAGACGCTGAAGCCGGATCCATGATTGACTCGGTGATCTTGGTGAGAGTGAGGTCTTTATTTGCGGGAAGGAAGTTCTTGACACCGGAGATAAGGGAGTCGAAGTTGGCGCCAAGAGCTCCTGAGGTGATGCGGTCTGTGAGACGGTTGGAGAGGGAAGAGAAGCCGCGGAAGAGGTCAGAGGATTGCTGCTGGGGTGCGGAGGTGGTCATCATAGTCATGCGGGTGAGTTCGCGGACTTGCTTGACGTAGGCAATGGGGCTAATGTCTTGAACTCCTGTTCGGGTAAGAGCTTCTTCAAATTGAGTGATGTCGGACCGGGAGAGTTCAGTTTCTGTGCTTAGGAACCAGATGAGGAATACTCGAAGTTTGTCTGTTGGGTTGGTGCCCTTTGCAGGGTCATTGATCAATTCAAGAATTTGTACCTTGGATTGTTTAGTGATGTTCTCTTCGAGCTCGTAAAAGTTGTCTAGTTGACGGTCTTTGATCCCCTTGAGAAGAGAGGTGGCAATATTCATATGCATATCGAGAATACTTTTGCGTTCTCGTAGCTCGGGTAGAAGGGTAATGGCGGCTTTAAGGTGCTGCGCAGATGCACTGGTGTCGGCTTGAAGGTCCTCAATCGAGGAGGCGCCGGTCTTCTTTGTGATCTCGTTCGCGTCTTCCTTATACCGTGTTAGTTCGGCGTCGATATTCTCTGCAACGTGCGGGAATGGTGCCCCAGCATTGCGCTTCCAGAAGAAGTCGTTACTCCCCAGATCATACGCCTTCTTCGTGACGCCGCTGGCAGGATTAAATTCATCTACTGGCGTTTCAATGGTAATACGGTTCAGACGCATCTGGAGGACATCCTGCACCAGCGATTGGTAGGTCCATGAGTGTGAGAGCATCGGAACTAGATCAACATTGCGGTCAACGATGACTAAAACCGGACGGGCCGAAGGCACGCCGGGTATTGATTTCTTGTTTGCCGAGAAAAGGTTGTCCTTTGAGTTGAGAATGTGATCGCGCAGCTTGCGATCTAGCTTGGTTGCGATAAGCTCTGCAGCACCGCCTTTTGGGCATCTGATGATCGGTATAGCACCTGTTCGCAATTAGCAGTCGTTACCACATAGAGTAGTCCTACGTACCCATTGTGACGCTGACGCTAAATAGACCGCTGACGATTCTATCAACGATCGCATCAAGATCCTCGTCACTTGTCTTCGCGCTGTTGATCCTCCAGTAGGCATCATTCCCTAAACCTAGACTGAAAAGGTCCGGCTCAGCGACAATGAAGTTCAAGTATTGGTCATACACTTGGGCAATATGCTCCGAAGTCCCGGTTGTTGCGATTTGAGATGCGAAGTCCTCAAGTAAAGGACGGGGAACGGATGATATAAAATTGACGTATGCGGGGGAGTACAGGCCGCGCTGGAGGTCGCTTGCAATAGCTTGAATATTGCCAGGGGTGGGCTCGAGAAGGTAGACAACAGGAACATCGGGAATTGGGTATCGACTAGAGTTGATATTGCTGTCAAAGCTCGGTTAGCTCTCAGGGTTCTGGGCATGGGGCTCAGCCGCGCATACAGGTGAATGGTCACACCCCAAGCTCTTAGATCATTGACGCGCAGCACACTGCTGATAACATCCCGCCCCATATTGTCAAAGACCAGAACCTTCCAAATTGGGTCGCCATCTTCATTTAATATTGGGGTCGAAATGAGGCCTTGCGCCGACGCCTCGTGAGCAGCATCCTCTGCGCGATGGGGATCGTGGTTTAGGTTGAGTATCTTCTGGATGGAAGCTAAAGTGGTGCGTGCTGTTAGTACCTGACAATACTCGGAGAGGGTCAAGAGCCCAGAAACCTACCGACCTGACGGTCTCGGAGAGACGGGGGTTGCGAGGCCATATCGCGATTTCACAATTCACCTAGCTCCAATCTAGTTCATGACAGGTGAGGTCACCTGTGTCCGCGATATCAGGTACGACTGAGGTGAGAATGAGTGCGGTAGAGGGATTGCTAGCCACAAACCCGAAACCCGAATGCTAATGACTGATTACACTCCGGCTAATCGAGTGATAGTTATTGAGGCCTAGAATCTCCAGTATGTACACTCCACCTGGCCTCCTCTCGTCTGCCCCCCAGAGCTTCCCGCCGAGGAGAGCAAGCTGACATAATCCGAGCTAAGTCATTTCGAGACTGGGGAACAAACAGAGCAAAACACCCCGTGCTCCCAGTTCACGTGCCGGGGGCCAGTTTGCGACCAAGGCTGGTCAAGCCTGCTGGTTCAACTGCTGGTCGGTCAACCTGCTTGTCACTCACCATCCCTATCCCCTTTCCCTATCCCTAACCCTGCCCCTAACCATCACATTTTCCCGTAAAGCGCAAGATCATGCTGCTTAACTGCAGCTCGGAGCGGTTCCTTTGACCAGGGCCTTTTCTTTCTATTCTTTAAGGAAGATTTCAAATCTAGGAAAGATCGTACGGTTGACTCGTACAGGCGTGAAAGAACAGGAGAAGCAAGGTTGAAAAGAAAGCAAGGACATTAAAGGGTTGCATTGAGACAAGCAAGACAGAATCTCAGAGCAGGAGGAGAATTATCATACGTCTGTCTACCTGGGAGCACAGTACTATTGGGACGGTGTATTCGAAACGCTGCATCACCACAAGAGGTTCTCTTTCTCTTCTGATTTTCTCTTTCTCTTAAATAAGAAACGGGAGAAGGGTGCATCAACGTGGAACGTGACTCGCAGGTGCCTCATTACCTACCTACCTACCTACTACTACAGCTATCGCGACATAAGCAGGAGAAATAACCTCTGTCTTGGTCGGGGGGAGCTGCTGAAGACTTCCTCTTTGCAACGGGGAAGGGACGAATTTGCCACTTGCAGCGGCCGCCAACAACAGCCCAGCCGACGCAAAAGCTCAAATCCCTCCGAAAATCACCTGCACCCACCTGACCTTCTTCACTTCTCCGAGTCTGCACTCTGCACCAAAGAATCGGCCAAGTCTCGTCGCTCCGGTCGCAGCCAATCACATTGTCGCTGTGTCACTGCCTCATTGTTCACTTTCTCATTTCGCTTAAAGCGGCACTGCACCCTTTCCTAATATAGGCACACAGCACGTGCTGGGCGATACATACTTTGGCAGCACCCTTTGTCCTTCCATCTGCATCATCACCGGCCTAGTAGTATCTTAATCTGGCTTCAACCGCAATCTTCAATTCGAGCCAATCCGGGCAGGTGGAGGAAGCGTGCCGTCATGGAACCAGTAAACCCGGCCTCGTTGCCGCCTGATTACTGGAGCAGTTTGGAGGCGTATGCAACCCCAGACTCTTCACATCATCATTCACACCCACCACAACGATCGACCCCACAACAAACACAGCAGTCGCCCATGGGCATCAGTTGGGATCATCCCGTCTTGCATACACAGCAATCTCATCGGGATCAACCTCACCATGGTCTATATACTCCACAACCACAACAATGGCAGCAGAACCCGCTGCATCATCAACCTCTGGCCCCTGCACCACCTCAAAATATCGGACTCCCAGCCCAGTATCGCCAACCCTCACAATATGCTCAGAGCCAAGTGGCATACGATTCTCGATCTGTTTCGACCCCGGAAAATGCACACTATTCGTCATATTCCTTCTCTCCGACTTTCTACCCACCTCAACACATCTCGATTCCGGACCCCTATTCGCAGACCCATTCGCCACAGCCAGCCCAACAACAAGCCCAATCTACTTCCTACCAGACGTTGCATCAAAACACCGTCCCTCAGTACACCCTTCCACCTGGGTTTCCTGATGATCCCTCGGTAGGCGCACTCGGAGCTCTCCATGTCCGGTCGTTGACTAACTAGCATAGCATTCTTCCGTCAATTTCGCAAATGATTTTGCCCAACACCCCCAAGGGATTTCGGAGCAGACGATCAACCCGCAGTTTATTGCCCCGGCGCAGTCTGTGAACCAAAATGCCTCTCTGAACAACCAGTTTGTCTATGTAAATCCCGCGGAGGATCCAAAGTACGTACCAACACCCAAGCCGTATCCAACACTAACTTACTTACACTCTTACTCAGGATGTACAGCTATTTTCCGGACAATGTACATCTGCAGTCGATTCTAGACCAGCCCATCGTTAATGGTTCTGTACTTCCTGGCCACACACAAGGTGCTGGGACCGTTGCTGTCAATGGTATGCTGTGTAAACTCAATCCTAATACTCTCAAAAACGACTGATTAGTTTAGGTTTCAAACCCATACCAGCAAGTGCACCTATCAAGTCTGCCCAGCCACGTGCAAAACAATCCGGCCCCAAAAAGCAGCCACTAGCCAAAAAACTTGCGGTCAAAAAGGCAGATGGGAAAGGCTCGGTTTCTTCTGACTCTGGAAGTGATGACTCGGACTCGGATCTTGAGATACTGGAACCAGAAGAGCCATCTCCAATCCCGGCTGTGCGGCCTAATGACCCGGAAGCTGCTGCCCAGTATGATGTTCTTGGAGCTGTGTGGTTCCCGCGTAATAGACGCCTTAGAGCCGACAGAGTCAAGTCTGCGTTTGGCCCATTCACGTCAATTGTTAAGACCGTAAGGGATACTTGGAAAGAAAGTGCCCAAGCTCTAAAAGCTGCGGAGAACAAGGGTGAAAGCAGCGCTACGACCGAGCTTAGGAAGAAGGTAGCCCTCCAACGACGCATCATGGACGTGGTTGTCAGTACCGCCCTCGAGAAGGGCCACCCAGTCATTGTGGAAAAGTATGTTCACCTCCCCTTTCCTTTTTTGTCCCTCTTCTCCCTCTTGCACACCTGGCATATTGTCGCCATTGCCTTAGAAGTCAGAAACGAATTGAGAGATCTCTCATGTAATCATCGTCTTAAAGAATCCCCATTAATTAAGGGCGACCTTTAATTCTGTGCCGATGGTGATTTCCTAGCCAGCCATTTTAAGAAGAACATACCATGCATGATTACTCCCTCGCACTTGCTCTGGAGTACTGGGCAAGGATCAGCAGGCAAACGTGGCATTTGCTCTAGTCGCTAAATCGTCTTTGATGGCATCTTACGTGAAATTTGAGAAGCTGACTGGGCATTCAGACTAGGTGAAAACCCGATGGCAGTGGCGGTGATGTACTCTTTCCTTCTGGATCGACATCAAGCCTCAGATATCGACGGAACATTAACTCTCAACATCCTGAAGGTAGAAGATTCCGGTCGTAAAGTGAGAAGGATAAATAGCTGACTGATGACAGTTACTCGCTCGGTTCGTCAC
This sequence comes from Aspergillus karnatakaensis, assembly GCF_047715665.1. NCBI lineage: Eukaryota > Fungi > Ascomycota > Eurotiomycetes > Eurotiales > Aspergillaceae > Aspergillus > Aspergillus karnatakaensis. The sequence goes on along the minus strand of NW_027395791.1, from coordinate 120,165 downwards.
TGTGGACGAAGACACCCTCCAGAAGACAAAGGTGGATAAGCTGCTTCCAAGATTTGTGAAGAAAGGAAGCCCGCAAGTAAAAAGTCTGGCCCAGACTATTCTTGACAATGCTGCTGCGTCTACCAAGCGCAAGCAGGAGGCTGCGAAGTCAGGGTCTAAAGAGGGCTCCCCAATGAAGACCCCGGTATCTGAGGCAGCAGCAGTAGAAGGAGCCCGTAGGGATATCTCTGGTGCTAAAAGGCCACGGGATGGAGAGGCTAATGGACAGCCCGCTACAAAAAAAGTAGTTATGTCCAATATCAAATCCGCGCCAAAGCCCACGCCTTCTACCAATGGCTCCATAAAGGCCACACAGGAGAACAAACCGCCAGGGACCACAACTACTATTCCTGCGCGCCAAAAGGCCACTGTTGTTCCTCCAAAGCTTACAAATCTTTTTGGAAGTTTGGCGTCGGCTTCCAAGAAGCCAGGAACGTCAAACGCCGAGAGGGCAGCAGCAGCTGCGGCTGCTAAGACGAGGTAAGCCAACGCTTGCCTTAGATTGAAGCGATGACCTTTTGTACTGATTCATTGATAGCGCACCTGCCGAGAAGAAAACCGCACCGGCCGCTGCTCCTTCGCGGCCTGCTTTCTCATTTGGTGATATCATGGCGGACCTCGAGAAGCCAAAGGAACATACCCCCAAGGAAACCTCAGAGAGTAGAACCCCTGAAACGGAAGAGGAGCGACAGAAGAGGCTTCGCAAGGAAGCGCGACGGAAGTTGCGTGTGACTTGGAAGCCGGACGACTCTCTGACCGCTATTCGCTACTTTACCCATGATCCGGATGAGGAGTTAGGACCAAATGATCGCTCTCGACAGTCCGGGGACGTAAAGGGCGAAGGAAGCGTCCTCAAACTCCATAAGAATATGGAAGAATTAGAGGAAGATGATGAAGGAGGCGTAAAGGAAGAGCAATTGTTTGAATATTACACGCCGTCTGGTAAGATCTATGAATTTTGGCTCGCTATATCTGGTCTAATTTGTCTAGAAATCGATGATGCGGATGTGTCCCCTGAGGATCTTGCTAGGAATTTCGTGAAGCGTATTGGCACGCAACAGCCCACTAGCCCTGAAGCCAAGGCTCAAGAACATAGGGAAGCCACGACCCTGATGGTTTTCTACACCTCACCTGCCGACGTGCCGTCTTCGGCAAAGGAGCCACCTCCGCCAGATGCAGACGAAGCGACACCCGAGGTTCTCTCTTTTGGAGAGCTTCCAGATCTTGTGAAGGTATGTCAACTCCATTTGTGGCGAGAGTGGTATATTCAATGTTTTTACAGGGTCGACAAGATAAATACTACGCAATGACCAAGCCCCAACCCCCTCCCCAGAGCCAGCCGGGCGCGCAGAGTAACCTGAACGTCTTTGACATCCTCAAGTCCATGAACCAAGGTCAGCAACAATCGACACCACCGCCTCAAGTTTCTCAACCGGCTCAAACCACGGGTTTTAGCTTGGAACAAACAATCAATATGCTCCGCCAGCAGCAACCACAGCAGCCAGCACCAGTGCCTCAAACAGCCCAACCGCCAGCCATAGATCCACAAATTTGGGCTTTACTATATGGCCAACAGCCTGCGCAGCAGCCTCCGCCACCACCGCAGCAGCCACAGCAAGGTGCTCTAAACCCGCAGCTTGCTGCCCTTATTGCTCAATTCAGCAACCAGAACCAGAACCAGAGTCAGAGCCAGCATTCGGCTCCCACCGCACCCCAAACAACAGGCCATTACGAGGATCCAGAGCGTAAACGTATGCGCGAAAGTGGCGGGTATGAGCCTGTTGAGGATAGATGGAAGCGCAATAGAATGAATACCCCAAATAAGAAACATGTAAGTCTCAAGTTTAAAAAATCCCTTCTCAATCATACTAATATCTAGCCAGCCCAAAGCCGGATCGGTCCCATGCCGATACTGGCGTGAAGGGAAATGCCTCAAAGGCGACGACTGTACATTCCGCCACGACCCTCTCTGATATCTCCACGAACACTGATACCCGGCATTGTTTCCTCTCTTGTCTCTGCTATACGCCTTGCATCAATTTTTCACCTACATCATCCGCCCTCGACTCGCATTCGGACCCAAATAACCCCCGCGGCGTTCCGGCGTTGGACTTTATTACCCATATTGTCTCCATATCATATTTTCTTCACTTTGTTTACCGCGCATATCATCTCACAGCACATCGCAATATACAGCATATTCATATCTATGGAGTTGGGCAATCTTCGGATGGCGCTGTCCTCATTTCCAGCGGCAGTCAACCCCGGTTTCTGCTTTTCTTTCTGTTCCTGTTTCTAGCATCGGAGGCCATACGGTATATGTGGACAAAGTGAGCATTGTACATTAGGTACTCGTAGGAGGGCGGTGTTCTACTAATGGATTCTTTTCCTATCTTATCGCACACTTTGATTCTGAGGTTGCGTGGCGGGTACTCTATTGCGGGAGTTATTGTAGAGTCGGTAATAGTTAGGAAGATACACAAGAAGATACACAAACTCGAACCACTCCACGCTGGAGCACTACTTGGCCTGTATAAAGAGCCAAGATGATCACCCATTGGACTAACTATGTCGAAGGATATCCGTATGTGCAGAGGAGGTACTTGTTCTTGAAGCCAAGTATAATTTAGAACGGGATGCCCCTCTCCAACCTCCCAACCTACGACTCATCATTACTTCTAGCCTCAGCTTCCACAGCGGTTCTGACAACAGGATACAGAGCATGCATAGTACACAAGAGCCCCGCCCAGAGAATTTGGATCCGTATCTTAAACCAATTTCAACTCAAAAACCAACCCACGTAATAATCGTCTGTTGCCACGCAATCTATCTCGGCGGGCCAACGAACGGTGTCAATGAAAATGAATGGTATATCAATCTACACTGAAATTATTTAATGGACGAAAATTACTGACACACTAGGCTAATCGAGCCCTTCCAACGCGGCGAAACGCCCACATTTACAGAACATGTCAAGGCGGGCTTGAAGATTCTGGATGAGGACCAGGAAAGTGTGCTTGTCTTTTCAGGGTAGGAGTCCTTCTTGCTTATACCCTGCACTCACATTTGGTGAAGTATTAGGAGAAGATGATTTATTGCTGCTGACGACAATCTGGTTATAGAGGCGTAACGAAGCGACCCGCTACAAATCTTGCAGAAGGGGAGTCGTATCTGGTAGGGCTCTCTAGACCTCTGATCAAACGTACCAAAAAAATCGCGCTGACACCCCCAGAATCTCGCCAAAGACAACGCTTATTTTGGCTACGGCGACTCGGCCCATATCATCAGTCGAATCATTGCCGAAACCCACGCTACAGACTCATACCAGAACGTTCTCTTCTCGGTTCTTGATTTCGCACTGTACACTGGGGCATCTCCTGGAAAGGTAACTGTTATCACGCATGAGTTTAAAAGAAAAAGGTTTATGGAGTGCCATTTCCCGGCATTGGGCTTGCATCCTGACCGGGTGAGTGTTGTGGGAATCAACCCGCCAGAGGAGGTCACGCCGCTAGAAGAGTTGGTGGAGGGGGAGGAGAAGAGGGGTATCGGGCTTTGGAGGGGGGATATGTATGGTGTTGGGAAGGAGCTGAGTGGGAAGAGAGCGAAGAGGGGGTGGCGTGACGGGGTCGAGCATGGGATTTGGACTGGGGTTGGGTTGGAGAGTGTGGTGGAGGAGCTGGTTTCTTGGAGTGGGGGAAGGAGTGGGAATGAGTGGTTTCCAAGGATGAGGGAATTGCCTTGGTATAGATGATTGCTGTGAATGGTGGTTGCATTATGTGATATAGATAGATCGAACCATATACCCCGAGATAAGATAGAAGACAGTACGAAAACTCCAACCCAACGCCTAACAGAGTATCACTTCAACTTTTAATCGGCAAGGCGATAACTAACCATCGTCTCTACCCTGTGGTTGTTCGTGCTGAAGCTCCGAAGCTGCACCTTTTCAGCGTTCTTGATATCTTTGGCGTCGCTGTCCCCCCATTCGACCGGTACTTCTGAGTCTGCATCTGCGTAAACTAGAACGTTGAATGTGCAGTCTCCATCGAGGACGGGGAGGAATGTCACTGAAGCTGTGATTTGTCGGAAGATAGCCTGAACCTCCTCCTGAATTTGCTTTTCTGTCTTCTCAACCGTATCGGCAGCCTCACCGCTGTAATAAAGAGGAGTTAGTGGCCATTACCCCACGTGTTTGAGACATGACATACCCCGGAGAATCATTCTCTTTATCACCCGACTTGCTCTTGGACGAAGTCTTGCTAGACTTTCCGAAAATTTGCACGTCAAACTGCCACCGTTCCACATGCTCCCCAGTCTCCTTGTCTGTGATAACCACGACAAGCTTTGAGATCTTGCCGCCCATCATCCATTTATTTAATTGAGACATGATCTTCTTGATGTAGGCCTTCACCTGGTCATCGGCGGTAACTGATTCGGTTCGGTCAACGGAGGTCGCCAGAAGGAGGGAGGTAGACGAACCGAGCATGTTCAAACCATACTTCTTTACACTAAAAGAGTTAGCCAGTACTTGATGCACAGTTAAGCAAGCGACTCACGTAGTAAAATCTTCTGGTGGATACACTCCTCGTTGGAATCTGGGCTCGAGGTTAATGTGCCGGACTCGACCAATCGCAGGTAATAACTCACAGGATCGAGTTGATTGAGTACTCGAACTGAAAGATATTAGTCCCAGTTCTAATGGCAATCACAAATGGTACTCACGAATTCTGCCACCAACTTCGATGACCCTATCGCTGGTGAGCCTTTGGAGGTGCGGGGAGCCAAAATCACCTACCCTTCAAGGAGAGCCTGTGAACCTTGGACTTGTCTTTTGACGCTGACATAGTGACCTGTATACGCTTGACGACTGATTGCTCGAGAAGGGACCAAGAAGAAGTGCTTCTGGTACTGCTGTTCGATGCTTGAGAAGGATGAACCTTTGTTTACTCCGATACCTAGTCACCGCAGCAATTTGGTCGACCGCCTGGGCTCTTCTCCGCAGCCAACTTTTTTGCCGATCGCTGTCCACCGCGGACTCAACTTACGACTAATTGATCCATCTCTCCCATGCTATTGCAGCAATCCCAATGCGAGGATGCCTGCAGTTAGCCAGATGGCTGAGCGCGGCGCCCAAATGGCCTGCGTCCAGCCTTCTTAAGGCTTCCTCCGGCTCGTCCCTCGCAACCCGGTTCTTCACCACCACCTCTTCCTATCAAGCGCGAGGACCTACTCACAGGTCTATGACCGATCTTGAAGCACGGATAGCCGATATACCCATTGAGAGATACCGCAACTTCTGTATTGTTGCCCACGTTGACCATGGCAAAAGTACGCTCTCCGACCGACTCCTCGAACTCACCGGCACGATTAAACCCGGGATGAACAAACAGGTCCTGGATAAACTGGACGTCGAAAGGGAACGAGGAATCACAGTTAAAGCGCAGACATGTACGATGATATATAACCATAACGGGGAGGATTATCTCCTGCATCTTGTTGATACACCCGGTCACGTCGATTTCCGCGCGGAAGTATCGCGAAGTTATGCAAGCTGCGGAGGAGCACTGCTCTTGGTTGATGCCAGTCAAGGTATTCAGGCGCAGACCGTAGCAAACTTTTATCTCGCCTTTTCTCAGAACCTGGAGTTGATTCCTGTTATCAACAAGGTGGATCTGCCATCAGCCGATCCCGAACGAGCCCTCGAGCAGCTGAGGGAGTCTTTCGAACTTGATACCGATGGTGCAGTGCTTGTATCAGCCAAGACTGGTTTAAATGTGGAACAGCTACTCCCTACCGTTGTTGACAAGATCCCTGCGTATGCTCAACCATTATCCGAATTCAATGAAGTGCTAACAACAGATTAGCCCAATTGGTGATACCCAGAAACCCCTCCGAATGTTACTCGTCGATTCCTGGTACGACTCGTACAAGGGTGTTATATGCCTGGTTCGGATATTTGATGGCGAGATTCGGGCTGGACAGCAGGTCGTATCATTTGCGACGGGTATCAAGTACTACGTTGGAGAAGTGGGTATCCAGTACCCCCTCGAAACTCCACAGACTGTCCTCCGCGCCGGCCAAGTCGGATACATATTCTTCAACCCGGGCATGAAACGAAGCAAAGAGGCGAAGATCGGCGATACATTCACAACTGTTGGATCCGAGAAGCTCGTGGAACCACTGCCTGGGTTCGAGGAGCCCAAAGCAATGGTCTTTGTGGCTGCGTATCCAGTGGATGCGGATCATTTTGAGCACTTAGAAGACAGCATCAACCAACTCGTCCTTAATGATCGAAGCATTACCCTGCAAAAAGAGTCTTCAGTGGCTCTCGGGGCTGGCTTCCGACTCGGCTTTTTGGGAACCCTGCATTGCTCAGTCTTCGAAGACCGCCTGCGTCAAGAGCATGGTGCTAGTATTATTATCACCCCGCCGTCAGTTCCAGTCAAAGTCATCTGGAAGGATGGCAAGGAAGAGGTCGTCACCAGCCCTCATCGCTTCCCCGAAGACGACGACGTGCGAGCCAAGGTTGCTGAACTACACGAACCCTACGTGATGGCTACCTTGACCTTCCCGGACGAATACCTTGGAACGGTAATTGAACTGTGCGAGGCGAACAGAGGAGAGCAGAAGAGCCTGGAGTACTTCACCGCAACTCAAGTTATCCTCAAATACGAGCTTCCTCTAGCGCAGCTTGTCGATGACTTTTTCGGCAAGCTCAAGGGTTCTACGAAAGGATATGCTTCCCTGGATTACGAAGAGTCTGGGTGGCGACAGAGTAACATTGTCAAATTACAACTCCTGGTCAACAAAGTTCCCGTTGATGCTGTTGCGCGACTCGTGCATTACAGCCAGGTTGAAAGATTAGGGAGACAGTGGGTTACCAAATTCAAAGAACATGTCGATCGACAGCTTTTTGAAGTTGTCATACAAGCTGCGGTGGGCCGTAAGATTGTGGCGCGTGAAACCATCAAGCCTTTTCGAAAGGATGTTTTGGCCAAGCTCCATGCCAGCGATGTTAGCCGACGAAGAAAACTACTGGAGAAGCAGAAGGAGGGACGAAAGCGACTTAGGGCCGTTGGAAATGTGGTGATTGAGCACAAGGCGTTTCAAGCGTTCTTGTCGAAGTAGCTTCGCATTTCTCAATTGTACATTACACCATATAGAGCCTTTGTATTTAAGGATATGTTTTTTTTTATAAAACGATATCTCAGGCAATGTCCTGTCAATGATTACAGCTGGATTGAAGTGATATAGTTGGGCTGTCGCTGATTGGACGGAACGAGGAGAGAGCTCGGCCGCCGCGAAAAAAGTTTCGTCGCCGACCCCGCCGTCAACTTGGACTTGTAGTCTCCCACATCGCGGCTTTCTCGGATCATACTCTCGTGGACGGCCGGCATTCTTTACGATCGAGTACACTGGACTCTGGCCTACTGTGTCGACTCAGTATATCACTGTCATACCGAACCTGCTTCCTCGTTCCAAGCCCGCGCGCGCCGCCTGCATCTTCAACCGTTGACTCATTCCCGCCCTGCCATGGTCATTCCTTGACAGCGCAATGCAGCCTTTGGAAGGTGTGCAGGCCGACCTGGGTAAAGCCCAGGTCATTGACCGTGTCCCCAAAGTTATCAAGGAGCTGAAGTTCGGTGTGCTGTAAGTGAATGCTTGCTGGGAGTTTCTCCGGCGCAGGATCACAAACTGACTGATCCGCTTCCCCGCAGGTCCAACGACGACATTGTCAGCCAGGGTGTGGTGGAAGTCTCCGACCGAAAGTTCTTCAACCTCGAAAATGACCGTTCTGTGGTTCCTCATGGGCCTCTCGATGGGCGCATGGGTATCTCGAATAAGTCCTCGAACTGCCAGACATGCGGCGGCGCACTGCAAGTTTGCAACGGTCATTTCGGCCATGTGAGGCTTGTTTTGCCTGCGTTTCATGTTGGGTACTTCAAACGGGTCATTAGTATTTTGCAAGAGATTTGCAAGGAGTGCTCGCATATCCTTCTGCCCGAGTCGGAACGTCGTGCTTTTCTTCGTGAGATACGCCGCCCGCGACTGGATAACCTACGCAAGACCCAGATCGTGAAACGGATCAACGACCGCTGCCGGAAGACCCGTAACTGCGACTACTGTGGTGCTGTCAATGGAGTGGTTAAGAAGACTGGCACTAGCTCTCTCAAGATTACACACGATAAGTTCCGCGCCTTTAACGCCTCGACGTCGATGAAGAAGATTCCGCCGCCTAGCAAGATTGTTTTCGATCGGTCGCTTGAAGAAGCTAGAGGTGCGAATGCGGAGGTTGAGAAACACTACAAGAAGGCACAGGATGACCTGAATGCGCTACGCGTTTTGAATTTATTCAAGCGCATATCAGACAGTGATTGCGAGCTGCTGGGACTGGATCCGAAGGAAGCGAGACCGGAAATGTTCCTCTGGCAGTTCATCCCTGCCCCGCCAGTGTGTATTCGTCCATCCGTCGGCCAGGATGCGTCTTCCACCGAAGACGACCTCACGGCCAAACTAGGAGACATCGTTCAAAGTAACATCAATCTCAAGAATTCTCTGCTCAAGGGTGCGCCTGTGCAGACTATTATGGAGTGCTGGGATTATATGCAGCTACAGATTGCGGTCTATATTAACAGTGATGTTCCAGGTCTCAACAAGGCGGACTTAGGGAAGCCCATTCGAGGATTTGTACAGCGTCTTAAGGGTAAACAGGGTCGATTCCGTGGTAACTTGTCAGGAAAGCGTGTTGATTTCTCCGGCCGAACCGTCATTTCGCCTGACCCTAACCTACGAGTTGACGAGGTTGCCGTTCCAGAACTAGTCGCTAAGAACATGACGTACCCCGAGGTTGTTTCCCGATACAACAAGGCGAAACTACAAGAGAGGGTTCGAAATGGGTCGAAGAAGTGGCCAGGCGCCAATTACATTGTCAAGAAAGGCAATCCAATGAAGACCATGCTTAAGTACGGTAACCTCAAGTTTATCGCCGATCAGCTACAGGAAGGAGATATTGTCGAGCGTCATATTGAGGATGGAGATATCGTCCTGTTCAACCGTCAACCTTCACTACATAAGCTCAGTATTTTGTCCCATTTCGCCAAAGTTCGCCCTCACCGCACCTTTCGACTCAATGAGTGTGTTTGCAATCCGTACAACGCCGATTTTGATGGTGACGAAATGAACCTTCATGTGCCTCAGACAGAGGAGGCAAGAGCTGAAGCGATGGAGCTGATGGGCGTGAAGAATAACTTGGCAACACCGAAGAACGGAGAACCTATTATCGCCGCCATTCAAGATTTCATCAGTGCTGCATATTTGCTCAGCAGCAAGGATAATTTCTTTGACCGCCGTTCCTTCACCCAAATCTGCTTGTATATGCTCGGCCCAGAGACTCGTTTCGATCTTCCACCCCCTGCAGTGCTCAAGCCGCAGATGCTGTGGACTGGAAAGCAAGTTTTTAACATCCTAATGCGACCGAACAAGGATGATCCTGTTATGGTCAACCTAGATGCCGCGTGCAGACAGTTCAAGCAGGTGAAGGGGCAGCCAAGAGACCTAGACGCTAATGATGGCTGGCTTGTTGTTCGAAACTCGGAGGTCATGTGTGGTGTGATGGATAAGTCTACAGTTGGTTCTGGAAAGAAAGACAACGTGTTCTACATTATGCTTCGTGATTATGGCCCTGCAGCAGCAGCTGAGGGTATGAACCGTCTCTCAAAGCTCTCGGCCCGTTGGTTCACGAACATGGGATTTTCCATCGGTATTACGGACGTGTACCCCAGCGCAAAATTGACGCAGTCAAAGAATGATTTGGTTGAAGCAGCATACGCTCAATGTGACGAAGTCATTGCTCAGTATAAGGCCGGTACCCTGGAGACCTATCCGGGATGTGATGAGCTGCAGACTATGGAGAACCAGCTGTCCGGTATCCTGAGTAAGGTTCGTCAGCAGGCTGGTGACGAGTGTATTGCTCAGCTGAGCAAGTATAACTCCCCGCTCATCATGGCCACGTCCGGATCGAAAGGTTCTAGTATTAACGTGTCTCAAATGGTTGCTCTTGTGGGTCAACAAATCATTGGTGGTCAGCGTGTGCAGGACGGTTTCCAGGATCGGACCCTGCCTCACTTCCCAAAGAATGCTCGACAGCCCCCGTCTAAGGGTTTCGTGCGGAATAGTTTCTTTACTGGCCTTCTTCCCTACGAGTTCATCTTCCACGCCATGTCTGGTCGTGAAGGTCTGGTTGATACTGCGGTTAAGACTGCCGAAACTGGTTACATGTCTCGTCGTTTGATGAAGTCCCTGGAGGATCTTTCTACTGGATATGATGATACCGTACGAAACTCGTCTCAAGGCATTGTCCAATTCCAATACGGTGACGATAAGTTGGATCCTGTGGACATGGAGGGTAAAGCCAAGCCCGTTCACTTCGACCGAACTTTTATCCATTCAGAGTCTACGACGTATGAAAATGACGAACGCAGTCTCTCGCCCGGAGAAATCATGGACGTATGTGAGGAGATTCTCTCTAAAGAGCGTGCAAAGCTGGTGCGGAAGGATCTCATGGGCGCGGAACTTGGCTACATGGATCGCAGCGACCACGGCATTGATCAATTTGAGAGCGCTCGTGATTTCCTCGACTCGATCCAACAATATGTCCAGACAAAGGCAGACAAGCTGATTTCTCGAGGTGGAGATAGCGATCCGTCCGACGAAAGAACCATGAAGGGTCTGAACCACACCGGCAAGCTGACGGAAAAGACGCTGCGTACTTTCATTACCGAGTGTTTGATGAAGTACAAGAAAGCCCAGGTTGAGCCAGGTCATGCTGTTGGTGCTGTCGGTGCACAATCTATTGGTGAACCCGGTACACAGATGACGCTGAAGACTTTCCATTTCGCTGGTGTTGCTGGTATGAGTATCACTCAGGGTGTTCCTCGTATTAAGGAAATTATCAACGCTTCCAAGGAGATTAGTACTCCTGTTATTGCCTGTGAACTGGTAGAAAAGCGCAATATCGTCGCAGCTCGGATGGCCAAGGGTCGGATCGAAAAGACATTTTTGCGTGATATCATCCACTATGTTCGAGAAACGTGGACAGCAAAAGAGGCATTTTTGACCGTGAAGATCAACTGGGATACAATTAGAGCTCTGGAACTCGATTTGACCGTGGGCAAGATCCGCCATGCTATCGAAAGCCACCGACGCTTCAAGGGAGATGATTTGAAGTTGCGGTCAACACGCTCCCACATCCACATTCACATTGACCTCGACCCTGCGAGCAAGGATAAATTGTCAAAAACCGAAATTGCCGCCACCAGCGCCGACCCCTTCCTTCGCCTGAAGGCTCTCAAGCGCCTGCTCCCCGACATTCAAGTGCTGGGTCATCCACAAGCAGCCCGTGCTATCATCCGTACCGACGAAAAGTCTGAGTTCAATACCCTCCTCGTTGAAGGTTATGGTCTCAGACAATGTATGAACACAGTCGGAATTGACGGCCTACGCACATCAAGCAACAATGTCATGGAAATGCGTGATGTTCTCGGTATTGAAGCCGCGCGAACCACCATCATCCAAGAAATTAGCGAAGTCATGAAAGACATGGACATCGATCCACGTCACATGCAACTCCTTGCCGATGTCATGACATACAAGGGCGAAGTCCTTGGAATTACTCGTTTCGGCCTCGCAAAGATGCGCGACTCCGTGCTGCAACTCGCTTCGTTCGAGAAAACCGCTGACCACCTCTTCGATGCTGGCGGGGCGGGCCGTACGGATCTCATCGAGGGTGTGTCAGAATGTATCATTATGGGCAAGACAGTGCCTCTTGGTACAGGTGCTATGGAGGTGGTCCGGAAGATGAACTTCTTCGAGGGCCAAATCGGCGCAAAGAAGACTGCTTTCGAGGACGCTTGGAACGACGTGCATAATGAGCGAAAGAACAAGAAGAGGAAGGTCTAGAAGTCTGGCCGGGGAAAATAGCATAATGGCGTTTAGCGTTTGTACGATTGATGGATATGATTCACTGTGTCATGTCGGTGGACTTTAGATTTTGTATAGAAATACATATTCTTACAAGATTATTTACGCTTTTTAGTCTCTCTGGTCGCATAGTTCTCTAGTGGTGATATTGTACCATCCATGTAATTCCCTGATCGGCGGCTCGGCCTGCTATCAAAGTTCCCCACCACAAATTTTATATCCATCAGTGCTCCTCACCCCTCCTCACCCCTCCATCCTCTACTCAGTAACCTCTCCTTTACAGCCACACATCTTCAATCGCCTTCAGTGTTCCTTTACAAAAAATCCTGAGTGACAACCTCGATCCCACAGCCCATAAACTATCGACACAATCACCTCACAAGATGTCCAACGATGAATACACACCCCCACCTCTCCCCTCACCATTCAACACCACCACCACCACCACCACATCACAACCCGAACTAATCTATCAAGGCGCCGAAGCGCACCTCTACAAAACCACCTTCCTAACACCTACGCAATCCGCCGCGCTCAAAATCCGCCCCTCAAAACCCTACCGACACCCAATCCTCGACCGCCGCCTCACCCGCGCCCGAATCCTACAGGAGGCGCGATGCCTGCATAAACTTGTCAAGGAAGGGGTTAGTGTCCCTGCACTACTGGGACTGGACTGGGAGGCTGGATGGTTGGTTATGGAGTGGGTTGAAGGGGGTGTTGTGAGAGTTGCGCTGGAGAGGTGGGAGAAATACATCAAAGCCTCTGGGGGGCAGATTGGGGAGGGTGAGGCGGAGAAGGTTAGGGGGTTGATGAGGAGGATTGGGGGTGCCGTTGGGGGTTTGCATCGGGCCGGGGTTATACATGGTGATTTGACGACGAGTAATCTGATGTTGCGGCCGGATACTGTTTCGTCGACTTCAAACTCGACGTCTGCGCCTGAGACTGAAGAAGGATCGCCTTCAATGGAAGGCGAAGTTGTACTGATTGATTTCGGGTTGGCGAGCCAGAGTGTACAGGATGAGGACCGGGCGGTGGATCTGTATGTTCTTGAGCGGGCGTTTGGGAGTTCGCATCCTCGGACGGAAGGGTTTTTTGAGGAAGTGCTTGTTGGGTATCGGGAGAGTTATAAGGGTGCAGTTTCGGCTTTGAAGAGGTTAGAGGATGTGAGGATGAGAGGGAGGAAGAGGAGTATGATTGGGTAAAATACCATATACGAAAGACTGACTCGGAAGAAATATGCTGGTATGTTGAATCGAGTAACGAACGCCACGCTTTTACATGCTAGAAACAGAATATAGACAAATGAAAGGCCTCACCTTAAGCCTTCACACAAGTTCCTACATCCGCAAGTGCAAAGTACCCCTTGTTCTCAACAACCCCCCGATCCTTAACCACAGCCGTATACTTCACCACCCACTGCGTCTCAACGTCGCCCTGTACCCCATCCCCAGCGTCGGGAGCCGAGGCCAGAATCCCCGCTCCCTGCTCCCCTGGCCCCAGCAGCTCCCTCGTTGTCCCAACAGGTAGAATATCATTACAATCATTATGCGTGAGCAACTGAATCCCCTCTTGCTTCGCGTAGATAATCAAACTTTTCGGCACGACGCAGCAATCTTTCAAATTGACTTGATCCACGGAAGGCTTTACCCGGGTGTGAGGAAGAAATCGCGCAAGTCTCTCGCTACCAAATTCGGCGACACCCAGTTGTAAGATTTTGCCTTCTGCTTGAAGATTTTCGAGTGCGCGCCATGTTTGGAGTAGACTGTCAAAGTCATCGGATTGTTCCTCGCTGCCGTCGTCGACGGAGTCAACATCCTCCTCACTATCGTCCTCCGCGTCGAAAAGAATCCCTGGGAAGGAAACAATAAGAAGATCAATCGAGTCGACGTGTAATTCCTTCAGCACCAGGTCAATAGCCTGCCTTGTGTGCGCGCATCGTCTCGAGACGGGGATTCCGGGGAGGTAGAAAAATTTCGCGGTGATGTCGTACTGGGGTCGTTCTTCGGCGAGGCCGCGCATGGAGAAATCCACGGCAGGAATGTAGAGGGCATCGTCTTCTTGCTTTGTCCAAGAGGTGTAGCTATTGGTGCTGGGTGTCTCTGAGGGAGGGGTGGATTGTTGCGCGGCTTTGATGTTTGCGCGGAGGGAGTTGATGAGCTCAACGTTGGACTTGAAGGTCGATGGTTGCCGAATCACGGAGGGACCGCCCGCGGTCATTATATTCCTATGGATGCATACTGTTAGTGATCCCTTCTATATGCTGTTGTGGCGGGTGATTGAAGGTTGATGAGCGCAAGGAAGGCGGGGTAATGTCATGGTCACGCACGAGGTGGACAGAATGAGCTTCATATTTGCTGTAGACGGCACGATTATGAGGAAGGCGAACGATCGAATGCCAAAGGATACCTCTCCTCAAGGCGCGAGTCTGTTGAGGATTGTCCGACGAGGTCTCGTGGTGGTGGGGGTGGAGATGTCAAATTGATCGATCGATTGCTAAGCAGCCTCCGCGGGGAGCCTTTCATCCTCTTATCGTATCGCGCACCTTGGGTCATACAGTGAACGGGCAACAAGTCTACGCCTTTAGCCCCTTGCTCTACGAGAAAATACACAGGTTCAACCGCTCATGCGGAAGACGTCGCATGCCCGCTACTCGAGGGAAGCCATCTCAGAGTCAGAGATACTCACTGCCGCACAGCAGCCCATCTCAACCGACACCCATGAGGATCAAGGCTCCTGCAATTTTGGTCAATCTCCGCACGAACCTCGAACTTCCACGCTGTGCCGGTCTCCGTGCCAGCCTGATGCCAGAGCCTGGACAATGTATCCGGATTATGCAAGTACATGACACTAAACCCCTCAGGAAGAGCATCCAAAACACCCGCTAATTGACTTCCGAAATGTACCCCTGTGACTATTGCTTCTCCTCCTGGCGCAAGAAACCGGATCATCCGCTTCGCGATTCCAAGCTGGATCTCCCCAATTCCAAAGATGCATGAAGTAGCCTGAGTTGATCACGGCTACAGTTCCCGCAATGGCGTTGCTTTCCGGTGTGTCTGCGAAAAAGTCTTGCTCGACGAACCTGCATTTCAGTCTGAGATTGTCGTGGAATAGCTCCATCCCTAAGTCGAAGAACTCGGGACGGTTATCCATGCCGATGAGATTCTCTGCTGGTGCACCGTCCTGGATGAGACGGCGGATGTCTTGTCCCAAGCCGCATCCCAAGTCTAGAAATATTCCACCCGCATGATCTCTGTCCAAGATAATACTGTAAACCGGCGAGCGAGACAGATCGAACGCCAAAAAGAAATACTGTTGAAAACATGGGTATGGGATAAGTTTCCAGCCCTTCTGAGCCTTTACTCGAGGTCAGTGGTAAATGTGCTTGTCACTGAGCGCCTACTCACAATCAACTTGATATGCTCCTCAAGCATTCCTGGAATGATGTTGGCATACTGGAGGAAGAAATCCTCAACCTCGCCTTGAAGTACTGAGGATAGATCGACCTCATCGTCCCATGGGGGGAACGACCGGTTTCTTGGAGGTGTAGTATCCATCCCAATTGAACTAGCAAAGAGAGAAACTGCTTCAACCCCTCAAATCGACCAAGTTAAAGACTCTCGCCCCAAAAATATACAGACTGGGACGGACATGTGGTTGTTTGCTTATGCGCTGGGATCCAACACTAATATAACATTTATTTGAGCACAAGGATCTATAAGGGCTACCAACAATGTGCTGAAGCACAGAAATTATCCACTACCAGTTGACTGAACCCACACTATAGGCTGACCGCACCGCTGCTCAGCTGTACTCCGGTCTGACAGTATCTACTGATCCTCAAGAGTATCGCACGATGCAATAACGGGTTGGCAGTGCAGCACCAGTCAAGTTTTCTAGTCAAGAGGACGAAAAAAGAAGAGGATAGACGGAAAAACCAAGAAGCAGTACCCGCAAACTATGCACCATCATCTGCCAATACCGATTATACCGAGACTAGAGTTTACAACTGTACCACCAACACTACGTATGACCGTACGGTGATGGCGCCATATGGGCTGAGGAGGCCTACTAGGAGCGAAGGTGGTAAAGCTCTGTAGAGAAGCAGGGGACGGACCAAAGAAATGAAATATGCATTTAGGCTGGCCAAATCTAATCAAAATCTGTTGTAGGATCCCAGTCTGTAGGCGAGTACTCCCCCGTATGCAGGATCTTCATATCCTCCTCAGATAACTCAAAGTCGAACACATCCGCATTCTCCTCAATTCGACTCGGTGTAACGGACTTTGGCAGCGGTACAAAGCCCTATATTCAGTCAGACACGTCCCCAAAACTCCTTGCCATTAGTGATGGATTAGAAAGGGACTAACCTTCTGTAACCCCCACCTAATTATAATCTGCGCCGGACTCTTCCCATACTTCTTCCCCAAATCCCCCACCAGTCTCTCTCTAAACCTCGTTCCATGCGCCAACGGTGAATAAGCCTCAACCACGATGTTCCTGCTCTGGCACCACTCAACAATGTCACTGTGATCAAGCCAAGGGTGCAGCTCCCACTGCCCGACATCGATCGTGCTTCCCTCGACCTCACCAGAAGACTGGATATACTCTTCAAGCTCTTCAAGATGATGCACACCGTAGTTTGAAACACCGATCGATTTCGTCTTTCCAGCCTTTTGAGCTTCGAATAGGGCTTTCCAAGAGCCGAGACGAGCGGTTTTGCCACCGTAGGGTGCGTGGAGGAGGATTCTAGAAGATATAATTAGTTGGAACTGCACCTATATACCAAGGCCACGATAGAGAATTGCGACGAACAAGTCAAAGTACTCCTGTTCCGCGGTTTTGAGGCTCGAATCGATAGCGCGCTTAGTTGCGTTGTACCCCATGGACTCTGGGGGGATCTTGGTGGTGAAGAAGATCTCGGAGCGGTCGATACCGGAGCTGGCTATTGCACGCCCGCAGGCCCTCTCGTTGCGGTACATAATTGCGGAATCGACCTGCGGTTTTTATTAGGTCGTTGAGGTTAAACTGAAGGAGGACTCGTACATGGCGATAGCCTAGGCGCAATGCTTCGCGGGTGGTCTGTTCGGTTTTCGATGATGGGCTGGTGCAAGTCAGCAGAGCTGGGGATAGTGGTGATCGGGGGTGGAATGTTACATGAGGTAGACCTGTGTTTTGTTAGCACTTTTGAAGTCTGCTGTTATGGCAGGTACCTACGCCGTATCCGAGAACAGGGATCTCATGTCCGGAGTTCAAGCGGTATGTGGAACGGAGGCTTTTGAGTGCGGCCATGGTTACCTCTTGATAGTTGTGATTGAGATAATGATGAGGGGTATAAGCGATGGGGTGTTGGAGTATTTATACAGATGAGATCATCGACCACCGTAACTTGCCGGTGGGGCAGGCTCAGACTCCAGATCAATCTGAAGCTCGGAGCAGTCACGGATATCAGACACGGATATTACTGACGGAAAATCAGATATTAGATCCCTTGGCATAGCGCGAGACAACAAACGGGCTCTTTACGTATAGGCTATGCCTTCATGGGACATTCCGAAGGGTAGAGATGACTGCTGCTGGCTAAAATGCGGTGGTTCATAATTCAATAGCTAAAATCTCAAGGTATATATACATGCCATGTGGGCACTGCAAGTGATGAAGCGGGCGAACGAACGAACGAATGGCAGTTCTCTATGCGAGCAGGGAAAGCCCAGAATGAGACTCCCAA
Organism: Aspergillus karnatakaensis; assembly: GCF_047715665.1. Classification (NCBI taxonomy): domain Eukaryota; kingdom Fungi; phylum Ascomycota; class Eurotiomycetes; order Eurotiales; family Aspergillaceae; genus Aspergillus; species Aspergillus karnatakaensis. Next base: position 102,422 of record NW_027395791.1, on the reverse strand, counting down.
CGCCGAAGGAAACTAGGGTTGCAGAGAATTGATTAAATCGTCTGACATGAGCTTCTACTCGTACTAATTCAACTGAACATAGTTCGCTGTACAAGATCAGCGAGCTGTAAAATGTATAATGGGAAAAGGCGGCTTACCTGGGAATTGTCCTTCCCGGCCGTCGACACGACCGGACCACCATTCGTTTTGGTTGTCTGTCCGCTGTATAATTTCGATAACTTCGCCGGCAGAGAAGCTTAGATCACCGTGCGCCTGAGCTTCGTAGTCATACAATGCCGTAACGGTCTCAACGGCGGCCGCGAACTTCGATGGCTTGGGCTTCGGAGGTGGGGGTGCGGGCTTCTTGGCTGCGGCAGCTGCCAGAGCGCCACCGCTGGCACCGGGGGAGTAAGGAGGAGGCGGGTTCTCGACAACATCGGGATCACTTGGTTTTGACCCGAAGCGGCCCTTGTGCTCATTCGCGAGCTTGTCTTTTGCACCGGGTAGCTTGGAGTTGCGGCGACCCCCAGTGGTCTTGAAATGGACAATTGTAAGCTCTTCCGCACGTTCTTTGACGTCCCCACGCTTAGCCTCATATGCTTCCTCAATGTCGCGTGTCAAATCAAAGTAACCAATATTGATGCTCTGCATCTTTTCGTGCAGCGTGTAGAAGACGTTCAGTTGCATATAGTAGAAGGACTGGAACAGTGGCCTAATGAATTCCGCTTCGAGGGCGAAGAGTTTAGGCAGTTCGTCCTTGAGTAAATCGTTATAGGCGTTGTAATCTGAAGTAGCCTGCTCCACATCACCTTCGGCCTTATAGAGAGCCTTCTCATCCTTTAGAGACTTGTCCTTTTTGTCTTGCAGCTTCTTGAGGGTGTTTCGGTGGCGGTCGTAATCCAGCTTCTTGTGGTCTCGCTTCACGGCGACTTTGCGGATGGCCTTGATGACCTCCAGAAGCTGCTGGGCGGGGCTAACAACGCGGGTATCAATCATCTCAAGCTCGGGAGCTAATGATTCCTTCAAGTCCTGGACAATTGCTTCGTATTCCTCGCAAGCGCGGATGCCTTCTGGATTCCCTTCGATTGTGTATGTGCTCGGGTCGGAGGCTCGGCCGGAGATGGGTTTGTATAGTTCGGTCATGGCTTTGGAAAACTCGATCTGGTGGTCAAGCATGCCTAGCATATTCGTTAGCGTAGCTCTCAAGCCAAAGGCAGCAGTAGTTTAGCCCTACCGTTGACGGCGTCAAAGTACTTCTTCGACTCATCGTGGAGTTTCTTGGTCTCCTTCTCTAGTTCTTGGAATCTGCGCTCGGCATCCGTGTAGACGACATCTTTCGTGTTGTCGCCAATGTTGAATCTCGCCTTGAAGGTCTGCGGGGCGCGGACAATGCTCTTCTGGAATCCCTTTAAACTCATTTCGCACTGTTCGCCGATCAGTCGGAGGCGGCGGAAATCACAAGTATTAGATGAAAAGTTGTCGTAGGAGGGTAAGAGCGAAGGGGGATGAAGATAGTTGAGCAGGAGATCCAAGGAAAGGAGAGGAAAGCAGTGTTGGAGGTTTAAGTGGGGGGAGAGAGTGAGAATCGGGTTGGTTTGCTGGTGCCTTCGACGACGAGAACCAAGAACCGCTGACGGTTAGACTGTTCGTCCACTGTGGCTGAGCTATGACATAGGAGGGGGAGAATCGTGGCTGAGCCTCCCCTTGAATCATGCCTCCCCAGAAACCACCTGAATGTTTTCCTGCCTTGATCTCATCCAATTGCAATGAGAGTCTATAACAGTAAACATGCAATTTTCTACAAATCTTGCTGTTGTTTCATGCATGCATCATGGACGATGCGAATTCGCCGATTTACCAGCACCCCGCGCACGGCAGGGCGTTAGTGACAGTCTCCGATGACCCCGGCCCCTTGACAACTCGAGGCCTTTTTAATTCTGGGCACGCTGTGAGTCAGCTTCGGAGCTTTCTGACTGCATAAAAGTCATTCCCGACTACCTTACCTGTGAAATTATCCACCACCGTGGAGATTTAGGCAAAGTCTGGTTGCTGTGCTGGCTGGCGGCTCCCGAGGTCGTATTGACAAACGAGCCGATTCGGCAAAAAACACTACCTTTGGCAACCATGGCCATGATCACAGCCAGCTAGGCGGGCGCGGGCCATATAAGAAGACCAGGCGTACCCTTTAGTCTCCAAGCGACATCCTTGTCTCCAAGAACCAAGCGCATACATGGGTTCAAGTACTTTGGCTTCAGAAACCGTGGCTTGCACGTATCCTGGTGTTCTTAACACAGACTGTCTCTATTACCTGTGGTCGTTTCTACCGAATTACGACTTGGTTCACTGCGAGAGGGTGTGCAGGAAATGGCAGCAAAGCATCAAATTATGGTCCAAATCAGGACTGCAGTCTCGTTTTGGGGGTTATAGACTCATGGAGCTACTAAGCGATAAAGACTTCGCCCAAGACGCCATTGGAGATGACATGTGCTTCCAGATATACAAAGATTTATGTCTGTAAGCCCTTTTTTACACCACGGGTGCTGACATAGGTTCCTGACGTAGCTATACAGCCCATCAAGAGGAAGCCGTGAAGAAGCACAATCCGATGTGCACCTACATCTTCCCCGACGTGATTGCTCTTGCAGCTTCAAAGAATTTTGCTGTGTGGGCATCAGACTGGCCCAACAGCATACAGTGGGCCAGGCTAGACGAAAAATCTGGAGCGTTTGCGCCTCAAGGAGACCAGGTTTCTCTATATGAGCTTAAAGCTGACTGGTATCTCCCACAAGGGCCCCCCTCACTGCTCAACCTGCATGTCAACAATAGTGGCATGATGCTGGTAGAGTTAGAGTATGCTTGTAAGGAGCTCACGGAATGGCCTGACTGGGATTGGTGAGTATCTCTATGGTGCCTTTGGATACAGCATGTGCTAAAACTTTGAAGGAACAACCACTGTAAAATGATTATACTTTACTCGCTGCCACATCGAATCATGTTTTACACGGTCTCGGGTGTATACAGTCGAGGACGTACCCCCGATTATGCCATGTACCCTCTGCTGCTGCGTCCGTTTGGAGGAGACCAAAACTTCATAGTGATGCACCTGGGTTCGCCCGCCCCAAATTATGTCGACCTTGAGGTCGCACTGGATTTCAGTCTGAGATCGGGTCGGCCTTGGCAAGGGGACACATTATTCAGGAACATACCATCAGGCAAAGAACGTCACCTTTTAGGCCTCCGCGATGGCGTCTCCATTCTCACGACGGAAAGGTCAGAGAGCGGCCGGTACAGACCAGATGAGTGGAAGTATTTTGAAATCACCGACCTTGGACAGCAGCCCTACACTCGTCCGTTTTCTGCGACTCAGGGTATTTTCCCTTCAAAACCTCGCGGGCCTCTGAAAATCCATGCGATGACTGGCTCCAATCTCTTTGCAATACAGACTACCCTCAAACCAACATCTAGTGACAGGTCTGAATACCAAATTTACGAAATATGGTATAAGAATCGGCTCCAGAAACCAGTTCGAGAGCGCGTTCGCGTGATACATATACAGTGGCCTGAATCTGATATAGCTGAGCGAGCAGCTGATGATTCTGAGGAGGAATTTCAAGACGATTTCGACGAAGACTCTAATGGGGAGCCCATAGAGCAACCATATGACTCTGGCACACTGTTCCATGAAGCTTTCACCCGCCTGACGGTTGTTCAAGACAAGGTGAAAGAGGAGACGAATTTCTGCCATCTCCTCAAGTCCGTCCCGCCTCCCGAGGTTGCTGCACAACTTGACGGAAATCTCAGCTTGATTGATGAGTATTACACATGCGATGCCATGAACAACGAGATCGGGACTCTACTGAATACCGAGGCTGAAAAGCTAGCGGAGTTTGGGGTTGCCAGTGATGGTGGTCCTATAAAGGATGTGAGGCTAGCTGACGGAGGCTTGCTTCAGCTCCGCCGAAGACACATTTGGAACAAAACAATGGCCTCTGACCAGTATCTACTGAAGTTTGTGAAGTAGGTCGAGAATGTTTATGGGTCGCGGTTTCTTCTATATCGATTGAGCAAGTATATCTCGTAGTAGGCCGCACAACTGCACAGCTTCGCGACTTAGACCTCGCGGTATACTTAAACAATACTCCGTACCTGGCATAAGCAGCCTAATAATTGACACATTTAACAAAGGCATGACCGACGAATTCCCGCGGAGCATGGGCATGATCTCCGAGGGCCGGACAATCTGATAAATCCGATCGGGGTTAGCCTGGCTCGGCAATGATATAACCGCATCCCGAACCTTTTTTTCCCACGTCACTCTGCCAACGCTTTCTGGCATTCTGGCCGTGTTTTGCCATCAAACATCTTTCAAATATCATATGCTGGAGCTGTGAACTACCTGCATCATGTCTAGCGTTGCTCCTTTCGCCTTGAAACAGGCATCCCGAGCGTATGCGCGCCGACTTTCGACGCAGAACGCCCTGCTCTCCCGGCGTGTGCTTGCCACCCCCAGCTACAGGACCTATGTCTCTGAAACCAAGGCTGGAAATGCCCAGGTCTCAGTAGACACCGCTATCAAGCAGGAGCAGAAGGAGTTCATGAAGCAGACTGGCATCAAACCCCAGAACACCGAGCTTCCCGCCTCCGGTGTCTCCGCCGATGCCGCGCTGAGCCCGGCTGCGGGCATCCTCAAACAGGCCACGATCATGGACCAGGGCACGCGACCAATCTATCTCGATGCTCAGGCGACTACCCCGACCGATCCCCGCGTTCTTGACGCGATGCTGCCCTACCTCACCGGTATCTACGGAAATCCGCACTCGCGAACTCACGCATACGGTTGGGAGTCGGAGAAGGCCGTTGAACAGGCCCGTGAACACATCGCCAAGTTGATTGGCGCCGATTCGAAAGAAATCATTTTCACAAGCGGCGCCACGGAGAGTAACAACATGAGTATCAAGGGTGTGGCTAGGTTTTTCGGCCGTTCCGGAAAGAAGAAGCATATTATCACCACTCAGACGGAGCACAAGTGTGTTCTCGACAGCTGCCGACATCTTCAGGACGAAGGATTCGATGTCACGTACCTCCCGGTTCAGAACAACGGTTTGATCAACCTTGCGGACCTGGAGGCCGCTTTGCGCCCAGATACTGCTCTTGTTAGCATCATGGCTGTTAACAACGAGATCGGTGTTGTTCAGCCTCTGGAGGAGATTGGAAAGCTTTGCCGCTCGAAGAAGGTCTTTTTCCATACCGATGCCGCCCAGGCAGTGGGCAAGATTCCAATGGATGTCAACAAGATGAACATTGATCTGCTCTCCATCTCCTCCCATAAAATCTATGGTCCTAAGGGTATTGGTGCGTGCTACGTTCGTCGTCGCCCTAGGGTTCGCCTTGATCCCATTATCTCTGGTGGTGGACAGGAGAGAGGCCTGCGCAGCGGTACTCTTGCTCCTCACCTCGTTGTTGGCTTTGGTGAGGCGTGCCGTGTTGCCGCAGAAGACATGCAGGTAAGCTTATGTTCCTTTGCTTGATGAACTCTATTCGACGATGATTATGTGCTTTTGGTGAGGATCATGGCGGTAGCTTCACGCTTTGCGTGTGCCATGACCTTTGAAGAATGTAGCAGGGGTGATGAGTCGATTTGTTAAGATCTTGCGGAACAAGCACTTGAGATAACGACTAACCAAACTTTCTAGTATGACTCCAAGTACATCACACGACTGTCGAAGCGCTTGTCGGACGGCCTCCTGGCTATGGAGCATACTTCGCTCAACGGTGACCCCGAGCGCCGCTATCCCGGATGCGTCAACGTATCTTTCGCCTACGTCGAGGGCGAGTCTCTCCTCATGGCTCTGAAGGACATTGCGCTGTCCTCCGGCAGTGCGTGTACCTCTGCATCGCTGGAACCTAGCTACGTTCTCCGTGCGCTCGGTAGCAGCGACGAGAGTGCTCACAGCAGTATCCGATTCGGCATTGGTCGTTTCACCACGGAAGCTGAGATCGACTACGTGCTGAAGGCGGTGCGCGAACGGGTTGACTTCCTGCGGGAGTTGAGTCCCCTGTGGGAGTTGGTGCAGGAGGGTATCGACTTGAACACGATTGAGTGGAGCCAGCACTGATTATGGTTGGGTACTTGGTTGTTTCGGCGTGTTTACTCTAGGGTATATATGGCGTTGGTATGCTTGTAACAAAAGATTTACGATAGCTTGTACAGAATGCTTAATATTTGAGATACATGTGAATTTGCATGACTGATAAAATAAATTGGAGTGATAAGCCTTGTATGAGATAAAACTAAGAGCTCTTGTCAAGAGAAATTGTATCTTCTGAGGGATCATGGATGATGGATCACTATGAGAAGCTTGGCCTCCACATGGACCGTTGCTCACCGCAGACGGATTTGGGGTGGCGCGAGTGAGAGCGAAGGGACGCTAAAGGCTCGCTTAGGACTTGGCGTGCTGAATTTGCACTCACCGGGAGTCAGGCAGGCGACCCGGTTCATTCTCTAGTACCTACGCTACCACCCACGCTATCCGAACCCAAATCGCTTCCACCCAACGCCTCAGCTGGCTTCAGATCACTCGCATCAACCTGGAGTATATCATTCTGCAGAATCTCTGGGGTAGCATGGGGGGTATATCAACAACTTCCCATCACATCCGTCACTCAGCCATAACATTAACAGTAGACATTTATTTACCACTCCTGGTCCTCCATCTGTTTTCCTTGTCCACCCCGTGACTGCCACTGCTCACTACAGTCATAGACAGACCCCTCTAAAAGACATAATGAAGAACCAACTCTCGCCTCTGATCCCGTGCTCGCCTTCCTACTTGGCCCACTTCTTCCTGCCCGAGTTCGCTGCTCCTCCGATCGAACGCTGTTTTCCTCGAGCTAATTCATGGTGAGTTATTAATCAATTATCAGCATCCTGGTCATCTTTCTTGCTCAATCTTTCTTTTGGGCCGTCTAAACCCGAGCAGCATTCGTCATTCCAGCCGGTCATTCTTACATTCCGCCTGTCATTCAAAAGCCCCGTGGTTTCCTGGCTAGACCTTTGCCTTCCTTCTTAACTTTCTTTGCTGGACTTTGCCAGAGCTCACCTCCGCTTCCTTGAGGCAAATAGCCGACTGTCCACAGGTGCGGCATAGCAAGTCTCCTTTGACGGTTTCCAAGAGTCTCCACGTGCTCTTAAGTATTTCCACGCAACGAAGGGGTGTTTTGGACTTTTACCCTTTCTCAAATCATCTCCGAAAGTTGGCAAATCGGCCCACCTTTGCCTTCCCCCTCACTGCCGCAAGCACAGAGAACGAGGCAGCTGGACTATTGAATCTAATCTCGCAGTCACACACTGCAGTGCTCATCCATTGATCGCCGGCCTCCCACCGTTTTCTGTCCAGTCATTATTTCATGGCTGCTGTGACTGCAATTTGACTTTCCAGACGCTTCGTCCCCTCGAGCCAAACCGTGCCTGTTTAGCAGAAGCAAGGCGTATCACCACCAGACGCACGTGCCCCTACCTGTCCGTTTATATCAGGGACTACCGGTCTTTACTTCAAATTTGCACTTGACTCTTGTTAAATCAGCAATGCTTCCTCCGATTCCTATTCCCTCAGACTACGGCATCTCGCCGGACTCTGGCTTCCTTCCCTCCGAAGCGCCTCTCGAACATCTACCTGATCCCTATTATTCCAAGTGGGAATGGATTGCTGGAAACATTCAGCCCCTTCTGCTGAGCAGAAGAATGAGGCAAGCTGTGGACGGCATGCCAATGTTGTCGGCATCGTATCTCCATACCGAGCCAGAGTGGAGGAGGGCGTACTCTATATTAGGGTTTATTCTGCATAGCTACGTGTGGGGTGGCCCCAAGCCAGCAGAGGTATTGCTCCATGGCACCTTCCTAGGTGCTTTATGCTAATAAGACTAGAGAATCCCGCCTCAATTGACTGTGCCTCTTTTGGAGGTGTGTGAGCACCTCGAGCTACCACCGGTGGCCACTTATGCCGGGCTAGTCCTGTGGAACTTTAAGCCAATATTCCCAGACGAGCCTGTGGACGACCTGGAGAACCTCTCCTGTCTCAACACAATGACTGGCTCACTAGATGAGCAATGGTTTTACCTCGTCTCTATTGCCATCGAAGCGCGCGGTGGCCCTGCAATCTCGTTGGTGCTGCAAGCAATTGCCGCTGCCCGCGCTGGAAACAGTTTAGTGGTGATGGAATGCCTACAAGCCCTGGCGGAAATGTTAGACGCAATTGGTGTACTTCTGGAGAGGATGTACGAACACTGCGATCCTTATGTCTTCTACCACCGCATCCGGCCATACCTGGCTGGGAGCAAGAACATGGCCGACGCGGGCTTACCGGACGGCTTGCTTTACGACGATGGCCACAACCCTGAGCATCGCCAGTACGGCGGTGGGAGTAACGCTCAAAGCTCCCTAATCCAATTCTTCGATATTGCCTTGGGTATTGAGCATCGACCCACAGGCGAGACTCAGTCCAAGGGTGCCACACCTGAAAAGGAGGGGATTGCGGCGGGTCCGCGTCATGGGTTCATCCAGGAGATGCGTTCATATATGCCCGGCCCTCATCGACGATTCTTAGAGCATATCAGCGCCGTCGCCAATATTCGTGAATATGTGGAGGCCCGCCGGTCTGATAAGGCGTTGTGCATTGCGTATGACGCGTGCTTATCAATGCTACGAGCAATGCGGGACAAGCACATCCAGATTGTCTCGCGTTATATCATCATCCAGTCCCATAACGCACGAGGGCGCGCTGCTCGTTCATCTAGCCCGCGACGACCTTCAGCAACGACGCTCAATCTTGCAACCGCCCGCCATGGCGAGAAGCCAGACAATAAGAAACTGCGGGGAACGGGTGGCACCGCACTGATTCCGTTCCTCAAACAAGCTCGAGATGAAACGGGCGAGCCGGCTATTGATGTATGGGCGCGCCGATTGCTGACAACTGGGCCTACGGAAACCAGCTTCGCGCCACTGAGTAAGGTTGGTGAGCATCCAGATGGACATCTTGAGGTGGTTGGTCTGTCTGGGACGTGGGCTGCAGACGATAGTGAAGGCGGCATTTGTCATTGGTGACGCATAAACGCATAGAGTGTGCATACCCAGCGTTCTTTCAATTTAGTTATCATCACATTAGTAGAGTTTGTGAATTACCAGCGTGCATTTTCTTTTTCAGATTAAGTTCCTACCTTCCTATGTACTTTGCGTATGAGAGCCTGTCATGATATCTCCTCCTACCGCACAACGCTACTCAAAATACCCGGATATAATATCTATAATTTCCTTTTACTCCATCAAACTCAACACGAATCCATCACAGGAATAATAGCCCTGAATGGCTAGTTCTTCGACGCGCCATCAACGCACAGACCGTAGAATAAGCCCCTGCAGAACACTAGCTTAGATCTTTAATTCGTAGATCTTCAAAGTTACATTAAGGAGCCTGGAGCGCTCCAATCCAACCTGGGTCAATGCAGATGATCTATCGCCCTACTGATCACAGATCCGCATTAGTTTCTGTCCAGGCTGAGCCCTGGTCACTAGCATTTTCTGGTTCTTGGGTTCGTGCTGGGGCTCGTGCGTTGCGTTGCACTAGGATCTCTTGACGCTGTGACGAGGTAGAGTCGGATTATGGCAGTGATAGTACCTGATATTATTCAATGGTCTGGGTAATGTAGAGGTTGAAGAGTTTAAACTGTGACGATCTGCGTACCAGCCCGGTGACTATAGTGGCGATGCTGAGGAGCTTGTGACTACATTTGAGGGGACTTGACCATGCCCTGGTAACAAGGTTCCTCTTCTTACGTATTGAAAGTACACAGATGACAGAAGACCATTTATTGTATCTTATTGCAACAGCACTCGGTGCTAAAACTCGCTTTTGACGGACAGCATTCTTCTGGGGCCCGGGACGACTGAGCTAGGGCTAGAGTTCTGTATCACCTTTCGTCTGCCACGTTCAAATCATCAGGATAGATTATTACATTATAGCTAAGTCGGCGTATTTCACGCAGATCTGTTACCCTACTCTCTGTTATGCAGCCCCTTACCAACCCCAGTAGTAGATCTAGTAGCCCCCCATCTTACCGTCCAGAACCAGGATCTGGCGGATAGTGTATACTACCATTCGATGCTTGTAGCTACTTGATCAGCGGCCACATACGCTTGATGAACTCTGAATAATTATCACAACATTGCTCCGTAAGCATTATTTGTGGAAACAAGCAACGATATAGCGCTGGCGGACCTGTCGGATTTTCGGGCCCGACAGGGGGAACTATGGGGAAGCTCCACGCCCGCCAACATCCCGACAACTATGTTCTTCTTGTTGTTACTAGTACCTAATAGTAGTGGTAGCTGCGAGCACTTAACATCATAAAAACCCCTTCACAGCTCATCCTAACCTCTAGAAGTATCATCCTCCTCCTCTTCCTCCTCCTCATTCCCCTTAGCATCAGTATCGCGACCAAGACACAAAACCATCATGACAACCCAAAAAGCCCTCCTCCTCACCGAAATCGGCGCCCCCCTATCCCTAACCCACGACTGGCCAATCCCCTCACCCTCAACCGCCCAAGTCCAAGTCAAAGTCCTCATCGCCGGGATAAACCCGCACGACGCCAAATCCCGCGACTGGGGCCTCTTCATCCGCCTCGACCGCAGCCCACCAGTAATAGCAAGCCCCGACGAGCGCGCCGCCGTCGACCTCCCCAATATCCTCACACATGATGTCGTGGGCAAAATCACAAAGCTTGGACCCGGTGTTACCGGGTTGAGAATCGGCGACCGCGTCACCTTCCAAGCATCGTTTTGGAAGGGGTCGAAGCAGAACGGGTTGCAGGAGTATGCGGTCGCGGATGTCGGGGCGTTGAGTAAAATCCCCGAAGGGATCTCAGATGATGAAGCCGCGACGCTGCCGACGACGGTCTTTACCTCTGTGACGGCGCTGTTCCATAACCTGGCGATTCCGGCGCCTTGGAGCGAGGCTGCGCGGGACTTTGACTATGCGGGCGCATCAGTTTTGGTTGTTGGCGGTGGGTCGAGTTGCGGACAGACTGGCGTGCAGCTCGCGGCTCTTGCTGGGATCGGGAGGATTGTTGTTGTTGGTGGGGATGAGAGCACGCTTCGGTCATTTGGGGCTACGCATTTCGTTGATCGCCATGGTGGGGAAGATGTTGTTTTGGGTAGGATCCGGGATATTGTTGGTGATGAGCTTGTTTATGCTTATGATACTGTGAATGTCCCCGAGAATCAGGTTTTGACTGTCAATGCGCTCTCGGGGACGAAGAAGGGCGTTATGGCGCGGCTGCTGCCGATGGGACCGATTGATGAGTCTAAGGTTTTGGGTAAAGAGGCAGGGTTTGAAGTGAGTGATGTTTTTGGGAGCTCGCATATCCATACAGGACTTGCGGCGGAGTTTTGGGGGAGGCTGGAGGGTTATCTTGAACAGGGGAGCATTAAGCCGTTGGACTTTGTGGTGAAGGAGGGATTGGATGCGGATGTTGTGAATGGGGTGTTGGATGATTATCGGGATCACAAGAAGGTGACGAGGACGAATATCCATGTTTAGGCAGTTCTTTGGTTTGTCTGGTGGATTGTATGCTCGCAGATTGTTTATAGCTGAAACAAATATCTTATAATGTTTCATCCTCATTCTCTGTCCACCACCCACTGATACTCAATCCTCTCCAAATAAGCTTCCAACTCCGTCGCTACCCCTTCTCCCCACGGCGATTCTCCAGGAGAAGACCTACTTTGCACGTAGTCAAGCGTAGCACGCACCTCATAAAGGTGAATTGGAGAGACATTGTGAGTTCCATCAGCAGGAAGGATAGTCATATGCAATCTCACCATATCAACGAGCATCGTCGTGGCAGTATCGAGGGCTGCCCGGGCGCCTTCTTTCCAGTCCTCCAACGATCGAAGATTAGCCGAGACTGGAGTGGGCTGAGGTGGTATGTTCAATACATGGTTATGCAACATGAATAGTGCTCTACATTTTAGTAACGTCGCATTGCATGATTAGAGTCTTGTATTATTGGCAATGGTGTTGAGTTGGACTTACCTGACTGCTATACCCATAGTCGTGCAGTAGGGCCAGTCGATGCCTGGGCCGGTTTGTGATAGCACAAGCGTCAGAAACGACTGCATTGTCCTGTCAAGGCTATCAAGCAGGGGCAATCTAATGCTTAAATCTGGTATGGCCAGTCCCTTGAGTACTTGATCAAGGAGGCAAGCTGCTTGAGCTGCGCGCGCGAAACTACCAGCTTTATCCGTGCCCATACATGCGAGAGGAATATTAGGTATTGAGTCTGGATGGAGGTAATCACCGCGGTCAAGGGTCTCGCGGTCGATAGGAAGCAGGGCGTCACCCAAAGGGAATGGTGTAACAATTGATTGCTTGAAGCCACTCTCTTGATCGCAGGCAAAGGCTCTATAAGTACAGTTAGCATAATGTTTTCTTGTATTGTTTGCATATAAGCTCACCGTTCGTAGATGACAATAGCCCACCACGTGTTTGCAGCTTCCTCGACTTCCAGTCTCGAGGCCCCGTTCATCTGGCGCCGGGAGTCGTGAATACGAGCAGCATAGGCCGATTTCACACAGCCCGCGATCGTGATCGATGCTACCTCTGGCCGTGCGCTCGCATACTCGTATACAGCGAGCAAGAGTGTGGCCTGTATCAAATGAACCGTAGGCATTAATGACCCTTGAGCTTGAGCTAGAAGCGCTTTTGCAGCCAGGTACAGGGTCCACCGGCTGCCTGTCGGTGTTTGGCTAACTTGTGATAGCTGATCAGGATTGGGCAAATATGCGATCAAGCAGATTGTCAGTAGTAAGATAGAAGTGTCAGCACTAGGATGCCCTCCACCGCTTGCGAGGGAGGCACTCTGAAAGCGCGTGCGGGAGACGATTGGCAGATGGCAGTGGAAGGACCGGAAATAACGAGCTGTAAGATCATCCACGAACTCGCCTGTCGAGCGAATGATGTTTTGGACCTCGAGGTAGACGCCATCCCTGCCGGACGGTCAGCATGGGATGAACAGGTGGTGGGGACACTAACAGGCTCCCAACTAGTGGTCGGTATACTCTTGGCCTTCTGAGCGCAAGTGCGTGGTCTTCGATCGGTTCAAAGGTGGATGTCTCATGGTGGACTGTAAATGATGAGCTGTCGGTGGGCGGGGTGGCATATACACGTCGGCGGGGAACCGGAATATAGCGGCAATCGAGATCTTTCCTACAGGTAGTCCATGAGAGTGGAACGGAAACAGGTTGATCGAAGACTTACGCGATACAGTAGCTACAGGTTGGAAAGGCCCTGTTGCACTTCTTCTTTCGGGTCTTGCATGTGATGCAGGCGTGGGTACGGGCCTGATGACTGTCGGCCGCCATGATAATGCGAAATTAATGAATTCTTCGTAGTCACTCGGGATAGACTCTTCAGCATGGAAGAAAGGGAAAAAGAAAAAAGGGGATGAAAGGCAGGTTGAGGAATTCCGATCAGGATGAGCTGAATTGGGGGCAGTCCGCTCGTCGGGCGTGTCGGGCCTGCGGCGGGTTTCGTCGGACTCTGTCGGACTCTGTCGGGTTTCTTCAACTCGCGCAGTCTCAGCATACTAAATTAAAGAAGATGACATTTAGATACTTTAAATGCTTAATTCTAGATATAGTACTCTCTCCGAAGACATCACGATGTTACAGTTGAAGGTAGAATTCTCGTACATCATATATGGAACTACATCCCATCAGTTATATATCTTCGCCGACAACCCCGGAATAATCTCGAGATCCTTTGGCTTATAGGTATACTTCCCATCCCGCGAGATATCTGCCTCTTGCTTCTTCCTCTGCTGCTGTGTTTGGCGCACCTTAACCCACTCCTTCGTCGTCAAATGCTTGCCCACATCCGTAAACACATTGCTTGTCAATCCCAGCCGTTGCAACAGGGGACTGTTGGCAATCGGATCAAGAACAACATGATTGTTAGGCCGTGCAAAGTAAAGCACACCCAGCCTGTCGATCCCTGATTGATCCGCCGGAGGCGCATGTACTCGGTGGACACTGGACTTGATCAAGCCGCCGGTTAGGGCTGTTAGTGCATCGCAGGTATTGATTGTGATTGTGCCGTCTTGCGGACGGACCCATTTCCATTGATTCTCTGAGTTGAGTATCTGCAGAGCTGCGACGGGTTGACGGAAGAGAAGGGTTACAGTACCGAGATCTGTATGACCAGGGGTGTATAGTTCGCCGACGAGTTTGTTCTCCTCTGCGCTGCGGGCGGCATAATGCATGTATCGGAGGTGGTCTTCACCTTCGACGTCGTACTGGTGGTCGCGAACAAGTTGGTCTTCCTCCGGAAGCTCGAGGAGAATAGCGAAGAGGCGCAGAAGCTTCTCAACGACTTCAGTGTGGCATTTTCGGCTGAATGTTTCGATCTCGGCGATGTGCTTGGTCAGGATCTCTGGCTGGGCGCGCTGGTGGTGTCCGTCAAATTTGGGGATGTTGTACACTTGCACGTTGTCTTTGATGCCGTTGCCGAGACTATATACTTAGACGCTTGCTAGCTATGCAAAGGCAGAAAGAGACAGACTTACACGCGATGCCCTGCGGGGCGATAGCCGTTGTACTCGCCTCTCACGAGATCAGCTTCGTTGTGGAATTTCAGCTTCTCCTCGAGGGGAAGAGAGTAAAACTCGCGGCCGAGGGCGAATTGGCGATCGATTTCTTCTTGGGTGATGTTGAAGTTCTTGACGTAGAAGAAGCCTGCAGATGTCAGGGTAGCTCTTACGATCGCGCGTGGTGGAGTGTATTTACCGACGTTCTTCACGGCATGTTCCAACTTCTGCACCAGTTCTTCTTTACCTCCTGGCTGATCAAACCGGCTCAGATCAATGGTGACGAGTTCGGCCCAGTCAACTGCTGAATTAGAATCGTGAGTTTGGCTCGAGCATGGGAGACTTACGGTCCTCTTTGGTCACAGGAACCTGCTCGTAGCGTGGGATCTCAAAGTCGGCAACAGTCATCTTTAATTTCTGATCTTTGCTTCTTAAGCACTCGCCTATACTGACTTGCTACTACTCAGTTCTATATATGCTCCCAACCATATACTCCGTACTCCAAGTACCCCGCATACACATCTCGCCATATGATTATCAATCAAGCACGCAATCCATGCACCATATTACCCCTACGTCCGCCCTTAATCAATGAGTCTCGAGCAGCATCACGTCTTCTCTAGCCGCTGACTCGCTAGTACCAGACCAAGCAGTCTTGCCTCGAGCTTGTTTTTGGTTGGCGCGATAAGACGGGTCCTGGTGGCTCAATTGCTGGGGTTATATACGCCATCAACTACGTACAAGGTCCCCGGAGGATATACCGTCGCATGATTGATCGAGTCACTGTCTCCTGCAGCTTGCGGAGGGTTATTGGGATCTGCTGTGGGTGATCTTCGGAGGGTTCTTTTTCTGTTCGGACGTGGGGTGGATATGGCGTCAATTGAGTGGTTTTGAAGCAATCTGTGTCGGAGGTTATAAATGGCAGGGAATGTATCTTGACCAAGTTCCAGAGCTGTCTATGGTCAAAGCTGTGTAAAATGTCCGAGCTGGATACGAAAAAGAAGCGCTCTCTCTGGGGGACGATCAAGGAGGTGTTTAATTGGTATCCATCAGCGTATCCAATCGAGGAGCGGAAGCTGCTGTTTAAGCTCGATGTCTCGATCTTGGTATTTGCTTGTTTATGCTGTACGTTCCACAACTTCTCCTTTGCTACCTGCACAAGCTAATGGTAACTTCGCAGTCTTCGTCAAGTTCCTTGACCAGACCAACATCACCAATGCATACGTGAGCGGTCTGAAGGAGGACTTTGGTCTCTACGGAAATGAACTGAACTACTTCAACATATGCTATGTTTCTGCATATGTAATATTCCAAATCCCTGGGATGCTATTGATGTCGCGGCCCCAACTGTAAGCCCAGTCCTTATAGTACGACAAACCGATGCTAATGATGACAGGGCCCGATGGCTACTTCCTAGTCTTGAGATTCTCTGGGGTATCTGCACTTTCGCACAGAGCCGGGTTACAAACGTCCACCAGCTGTATGCTCTCCGGTTTCTCGTCGGCATGTTTGAAGCGCCGGTCTTTGCGGGAACGCATTTCATCCTCGGTGAGTTTTCAAACCCACCTTCGCACAAATCTCGGCTCATCTAGCTATATAGGCTCATGGTATTCCGGGCCTGAACTCTTCAAGAGAGCCGGAACCTGGTTCCTCTGCAATCCGCTCGGCACAATGGTCAGCGGATACCTTCAAGCAGCTGCATACACAAATCTCTCGGGCGTCGGAGGGATGCCTGGATGGCGATGGCTGTTCATCATCGACGGGATATTCACCATTCCCGTAGCATTACTGGGATTCGTTATCTTCCCTGGTATTCCTGATTCACCGCCGCCGTTCTTCCTAACGAAGAATGATATCGCGATTGCGAAGGACAGGATAAGAAGAGCAAATATTCGTCGTCCCGGAAAATTAGGGCTTGATGTGTTCAAGAGGACAATAAAAAGGTGGCATATTTGGGTGTTTTTGTGGTGCTATGCGTGAGTTCAGTCCGGTTCTTTAAACTCAATTATACAACGGCTCTAGAGACACGAATGGCTAACAGGATATAGGTGCATGATTCTCTCTTCCTACCCCAGCGGGTACATGAGTCTCTGGCTGAAAGCTGAGGGGTATTCCGTCACGAAGATCAACCAGATTCCGACAGTGATCCAGTCAATCACGATCGTGTCTTCATGGCTTGGAACCACACTTGCGTCGATATATCCGTCGTGGATTATATACACCATTGTATCGGCCTGTTCGTTATTCTCGACTCTCTGCATGTCGATTTGGAATATCCCCACAGGGTTAAAGTAAGTCTGCCTTCATAAATGCCTTTACAAAAATAAACTTGATATTGACAGTTTTGATATTTAGATTCTTCGCATGGTTCCTCTTCGGCGTCTCTGGATGCTCAAGTCCGATCCTTTATTCTACCGTCAATACCATCGTCAAGGATGACTCAGAGGAGCGGGCTCTCATCATGGTTTGTCTTCATGGCTTCACAGTCTATTTCAACGCTAACTCCAACCTCCAGGGCGCAATGATGACCTTCGGCTACTCATTCCAGATCTGGGTCCCGCTTCTTCTCTTCCCTACCGCAGGTCCAGACGGCGCGCCACGCTGGCGAAAGGGGTGGCCGACTACATTCGTTTTCTACTTCTTCCTCTGGGCTGGATTTATTACTGCCATTGTACTTTACAGACGGGATCAGAAGATGAAGGGACTTGCGACTGCATCAGAGTCGGACTCTGAGGGTGATGGGTCTGGGTCGGGGACTGAGACGGAGAGAGAGGGGGGTGCGGAGGTTGTTGTGGAGAGGACAAAATAGGAGTATGAGTGGTAAAACTGGTAGAGGAAAGGCAAGAGGGATTTTTGATGCACCTGTCAACCAGACTAATCAAAATAAAAGATCCTTGGAAAATAGTCAGTCGAAACCTACAGCGACCTAATCAATGCACTAAGCTAGACGTAGCGACAAGATGTGCTTGCTGTAAGGAACTAGCAGGTGACCGCAGTAGAGAAAGCCTGCCAAGGTTAGCCTGCCCCCTTCCTATGTAGACACAGACGATCGAGTTCAGGGTATTTGGGGTTAGAGCCTTCTCAATTTGATACAACCCGTAGACGCCCGCCGCACCTTCCTCATACAACCCTGACTCACAGGGTCGTGCCTTTTAGAGAATCTTGATACATCAGGGAAGCACTGCCAGCCATGTTCCTCGTTCCTTCCTTCAGTCCGTGGGCCGCCATCGTGCCTTCCAAATACGGAGTACGTACCTACCTTACACGGCCAACTACGAAAGGAAAGAGCAACCGGTCACACAAGGACACAAGGGTCACTCTTTCCTCTTCTGGCAAAAATTTACTCCACCTTCTGGAAACCTGATCAATATGCCCAAAGCCAGGTCTCATGCTCTCCGTACTCTGGCCCTCGTAGGCTTGCGAGGGGTATAAAACCTAAAATCCAGATGGTGAAAAAGACAAGCAAATCCGGAGCGAGAAAGGAACGCAGCGGTGAGGGCATCCACACTACTGAGTACGTAGAGCAGCAGGCGCGACTCATGTTAAGGAACTAAAGTGCGACTATGCGTAGGGTGTCGATGTAGTCGAGGCAGGAACGATCCGTCTGGTCGGGTCGGTCTTTCTTAGACCCCTTACGCAGTCTGAGCGCAACCAAAGGTATACATATACGGATATATAACCTGGTTGCGTTGAATGGAAGGTAAAAAAAAAGAGCTCGGGGTGAAGAAGAGATTGGAAAAAGGAACATTCATTTAATCTGTGTATCTTGATCGTATGGATAAGACCAGTTCTCCCCTCAAACCACCAGCAGGTTATTTCTAGGGATCGTGTGCAAGAGTGATCTTCGAGCGGGCTTGAGATTGAGCAACTGTTAGCCTTGGTGTGACATGTTCGGGATAACCAACAGGGCTGTGGGTTTTCGGCGATATGTCGCAGACTTCTACTGGGTAGTGCAATGGCGAAGCATAGTAGACTGGTATATTGATGTCAAAGATCGACGAGACACAAACCTAGTTTCATTGTTGAAAGCTTAGCCTCGGAAGATATCAAGTTGTAGCAGAGGTCTTCGCTTATTGTTGGACAGGCTCACTGCAGTTTTAGCGCCGCAAGACCGTCGGCTAGCTTTATGACTGGATCATCTCTAGAACCATTCTGGAACTTCTAGAGGACTTCTAGAGCCGTTTCGAAAGATTTCTGTGCTCATTCTAGAAATTCTGGAGCACTTGTCGAAATTCCAGAATCGTTCTCGAAGAATCAGCAGCAGCTTCAACCAACGTCCTTTCTTGGCAGAGGGAATCAAAAATGGCCAGGTAAAAGAACGGAAGGCTCGGGTTGCGATTGTCTTCAAGGCTGGCAGAGCAGTCAAAGAGGAAGATGGATGCCCAATACGCAAACGAAAGTCGGATCAAACAGCCAGCTAATAGCGTGGGGTCCAACAAAGGTGGGATTGAGTTTCCTTCACGGCTCACGAGTCACACAACCGCAAGGCTCGCGCGAGGTACTTTGTACATCATCCAACCTCTTACTCACCTTCCAAATCACACAAGCACAGCAGTTGAGCACTACTTAAGACCAACCTGCTTCCTCGAGGTTTTCCTGTTCTTGCTTCCTTCACAGCCTTTGGGTCGCGATCTAGACTAACCTCACATGCGAGTTAACAAACACCGAGAGCCTCGTACCACAGTTTGGTGGACACGTTATCCTGCCGGAGGGGCAGGGAGCGCTCGAATGTAGTGAACCGATGTAGCTCTTCCCCGCAAGGTGGTCAATGTTGTCCGAGGCTATAATGGTATCGTCTGATTCAAAGGCATCGTGCATTTCCGATTGGAGATCAGGCATCCGGAATGTCTTATTCGGAGGCTGGTAGTCGCATTATTGGTTTGTTGGGGTGGTGTCCCCTGCTTGCTTGACCTCGCGTGGTCCGAGCTCTCCTGGTGGACGCAGCTAATGCAGCAGTAGTAGAGAAAGTCGCTCATAGAGTACAAAGCAAGCCTAGTAAGCAGCCAAGGCTACCCACCGCTGGCGAGAAGATAAAGCCCGGGTTGGAGGGGTAACTCAACGAACATGGATAGTACTTTTTCAGCCTCGTGAAGGAGCACTGCCCCAACGAGCACTGCGGTGGCTAGTAGTGGTCAGAGCGATAATCACACGACCGAAGAAAGCCAGGCGTCCAACAGCAGGTTGAAACTGTCTGTCGACGATCTAAGAATGATCTTAGACGCTTTGTGGGGAGAAATAGAGAATCATCATGTGGGTGATCGCCGTGATGCAGGAGCTGGATGGAAAACCGGCATGAGCAAGTTGCAGAGAGCCTAGGCTCTGTAAGCGGAAGCCCAAGGCTAAAAAAGCAATGACGATATAATGCCGAGTATTTTTGTAAATCAATACTACCTAGGTTCACCAGTCAGGTCAGAAATGGCGAGTATTGCCACGGGGATTCAGCAGGGAGAGGTAATGAATTGCCGCTAGTGGCTGGGAGAGAACTCAGCAAAGGGGGGGGTGACTGTGTGGATTGGGTTTGAGCCTCAAAACGAAGCGGTGTATAGAAAGAGACAATATAGGGCCCACTATTTTAGAGTAAACAAGGCTTTGGAGTTGGAGAAGTTAGAACTCAAAAGAGAAAGTTTGAACCAAAAAAAAAGAGAGGAAAGGGGGCGAAAAAGACGCCAAAGGCCACCTGCAGAGCCGCATCCTGGTTGAGACAGGTTTGGCGGCAAACTGCCAAACAGTGACACCCTCTCTGTCAGCTCTCCACTCCTACTCCATCAAACACTCTCCTCCTATCTTATGCGCGAGCCTCAATTTTCTACGAGGAAGTACTAAAGCCTAAAGCATCCTCGGATCTTCCTCCATGCATGCATGGTCTTCACAGACTCGGTTCTCTTTTTTTACCCAGTCCTCATCATCCCCACTGCACTGCACCGCACTGTCCCAGGTGTTACTCTGTCAATGATCCGATGTCTGACAAGAAGAAGGTCTTTTTCTCTTTGCATCGGTCCGTTTTCCCTTTAGCTCGTAGGCCTCTCTGTCCACGCTTCTGGTCATAAAAGAAAATGACCAAGAACCTGGACTCTCTCCCCTTTGATGTCTTCTATCAGGTGGCTTCCAAGCTTGATTGCCATGATTACATCCATCTCAGTCGCGTCAATCACTCTCTCAACAGGCTGACAAAAAGCGATTCCATTGCACGAAACACCATCCGGGTACCTGAACACTATTCGTCTTCTATCCCAATCGAGCTAACTTTTCTTCATTCAGAGCGAACTACTGCACACTAAAGAAGGAAAAGCTGCCGATCGGGCTAAATCGGGCTACCGTGACGCCTTGGGCTGTTTGTACAACGTCAAGGAGTCCTTTGCCACCGCTCACCCCTACTCGGCCTGTGTTCTCGGCTACGGGAGCTCTTTTCTCTACGCTAATGGATCGCTCTGTTACATTTACAAGGACGAGATTCGGGCCTTGGATGTGCAGGGTGCCAGTCGCGTCGAGCAAGTGCTGAATCTTCCAAAGGTCTTGCGCCGGGCCATTCCCGACTGCAACCCCGAAAATGGAATGACCAAGGTTTCACTGATGAACTACAAGGACTGGGTGGTGGCGTTTCTGGTAGAGATGGAGGACAGAAGGGAGGCGTGGCTCTTGGCTGTAGACCTTCAGAGCCGCTCAACATACGGGAAAAGTGGCCGACTCCGGCTGAGAACGCCACTGGAGTCGACACAGAGGCTATTTGTGCGACACAACAGATCATACCTTTACTATGGGACACATTCGGCCGTTGGAACTCACGGGTATACGTTATGGGAGGTTAATTGTGCAGATTTGAATACGGGAAAACTCAGCAGCTCAGACACAGTGGTACTGGATAAATTCGCGGGCAGTGAAATCGGGCAGACGGTTTGCTTCGATGTCTATCAAGATCACCTCTACGCGATCTCTACGCTGGTCGATTTTGAGGAGGAAGAGATAGATTGGACTTCATACTACGTCTGGATATGCTTGCACCCCAGCCTCACGGTACCTAACGAAGGAGTCAAGACCTACCGCACCTGGCGTCGACAGCATCGCGAGGGACCAATCAACGACACTTGGTCGGATCTGTCGCTCAGAGAGGACGAAGCGAATGGACAGCTTATGATCTTGGAGTGCCGAAGGGAGTGGCGTGATGGGGGGAGCGAGAACTGCCGGACGTACTACGTGCAGCCATTGCCAGCGCCAGCGGATGTTGACAAGCAGCGACCACCCTCTAAGTTCTACCTGATGCCTACATTGCCCGACGAGCCCATTGCAAAAATTGCCGGACAGTCAGGCAAGCCCAACTATGAGCCTCCTCGGAAGCGACTCCGCAGACACTACCACGCAGAGTATGATGGCGGTGTTGAGCCAAAACCCAGGAAAGATTTTATTCTCGCTAAAACCAAATTTCGCTCATATAACATCTCTGCATCCAGTTATGTCGACCTCGTGAATGACCCACTCCCAGGCGGCCGCCGGCCTGGTGATCTTGTACCTCGCGATCGAATGCGGCTCCGGGTGGTCTCGAGAAAGCGAAAGTGTCCGATTGACGAGGAAGGCACGGAGGAGGAACGGGGGATGCTGTACAGGCAGGAACTGGGGGAAGCGGATGGACGTCTAGTGGAGAACAGTGAAGAGCGCTTTTCCTCTCGTGGTGTTCATCTGTGGCCACCTGATGATGCGCCTCAAGAGCTGAATGACTTACTGTGTCCTTCAAAACGGACCGGTCAAGTTCAGGCCATCGCTGACGACAGATCAATTGTGTACTCTGTGAACCAAGACAACTCTGTGTACCAGGATAAGCTCGATCCCGGTGATCAGGCGATTGTTTTCATCAACTTTGACCCCGCGTTGAGGCTCTCGGGGCTCAAGCGATTGGACTTTGGCACGCGGCCCACCGAGATGGATAAAAAGGAAACGGCTCTTGGCATCGACCGACCCCAGGCTGGTGAAGTTGGACAGGAACGGGCAGCGACGCACACGACAGTTGCAGGGAAATGGACGAACCAGAACGTGCCATCTGTCAGGGAAGAACGGGCAATGTACCTGGACATTGACCGTGGATTCTGGTTTCGGTGACACTCCAGCTCGAGCTGATGTCAGGCGGTGGATAAACCAACCAACTTACTATTGCACAATGCACAGCCACACCGAAGCAGGCTGCAGTATTCTAGTGGAGCCCGATAGCAGACGATAATCATAGCTAAAACGTAACAGGCATACGAAGTTACACGGTACTACACCTAACAAATGGAATCTCTCCCAACATCCGTCGCTCCTCCGAAGTAGAGCCTTGTCTAGTCTCAGACTTGATTCAGATCCCTCATCGATACGAGAACTACTAAAACGAGACCCAAAACGAGAACAAACTGGGCTAGCTGACGATAGTTCACTCAGCCTCGCTGCAGCAAAGTCTAAACCTCAATAGGGTACCGTGCGCCAATCGAGTCTCATGCATCGTCCAGCCTCGTGATTACTTTGATCGACTGTATGGCTTCACTACCAAATACCGAACCCACTTCGGGTTGACTTGCACCTGCAATTCTCTGCGCTTGCCGCTTGAGTTCACCTTGGTCTGGAAATAGAGGGGAATTGATCTCAGCGTGGCAATATAGCGCCACCACAGTCAGACACGAGGCCTCCTCACACCGAAAACATCTGCAACACCGCAAAAGCACGCCGTAGCGGCACAGCCAGAAAGCAAAGTCAGCGCAGCACGACTTCCAACCCCTTCCGAGCTGCTTACTCAAACTGCTAGCTAGAGCCACGCCACTCTACGGATTACGCCGCTTGCTTCTCTCGTAAGCACTGATACAATCCCACAAACAGTCATCAACAAATATCCTCACATTGTCACTTCGTGTTACTTCGTATCACGGACGCCGGAGGCGTCATCTATGAGATACCTAGCGGCTCTTAATGCGATGATACGAGCTCGCTGTGGGAAAACTCCGGCTTCCCGTGAAGCAATCAAGGAATTGCGAGTTTCTGCGGGGAGCCCACATTTTCTCCTCAATGCCTCTTGCGAAGCGCAAGGCTGTCGTTTGTGCCTGATTATCAACCAGTGCGCAGCGCAGTCCTGCTTCATTTTCGCTTGTTTATCTGGTGGAGCACCTGAAACATCAAATTCTGACATGGAAGTACGGAGCAGGCAAACACCCCTTTCCATCCTTCGGCCTTCGGAGTACACTCAGCTTCCTGATCCTTCGCCCCTTTTGAGCCACGCCCAACAACGAGAAACGATGGGTGTACCGTATCCCACAGATAGCCTAACGGTCAACCTAGGTAATCACCGGTGGCCCCCACTCAGCCCGCGCCCTGCATTCGCAGATCTTTAGGCCGCTATCTGTGCCGAGAAATCCGCCAGGATGAGGCATCTTATCAGCGGCGGGATTGGGTTCGAAAACGCGCCGCGCGGGGGTGGATTCAGGCAGGATCCTGAGATTATATTCAGCTTCTTTCCTCAAATCGCGGTAACAATCAACTAAATCAGGGGAAGCAAACTGGGTTTGACGTGGGCTGGGGTGAAACTTAACAGGATCAGCTATCTATTGACATACAGTCTTTAGGGTTAGATTCCGGAGTGCGCTGGCCATCATCGACCTAACCTTTACTTTTCGAAAACCCCCCTGAATTCAATCCCAGTCACTACCTGGCGTGTAATCCATAAAGGTTTCGGCGCTCTATGTTCTCCTTCGCGATGCCTGGTTGCGATCTCCAGATTCCAGACCAAATATAGCAAATTTATTCCTTAATCTAACTTTCGTCGACTCGCTCATTGTCGTGCATTGACATCGCTTTCGAGTCTCTCCCGATCAATGTGAGGTGTCTGCTGAGCGTGTGACTGATATCGCGCATTCAAATATGAACAATACAGTTTTTAACAATTCACGTTGTAGTTCTACTTAAAGACTACTGCCTGATCCCAGCTCACATCAACGCTGAGGTTATGGAGCAGGCTTAAGCATATACTCCCTGAGATCCATACCCGAGAGCTCTATAGCCGGCAGTAGATCTCAAAACTCGAGTTACTCCTGAGACTCTTTTTGACGAAGCAAAGCAAATGCGCTTTCTCAAATTCCACTGAAGGCATTGATACAGAAACCCCAGAAGCCCCGAGGAATCGGTCTCTGTTCTCATACACAAGCGAAGGCCCGCTCAAGGCAACTTATCGAAACCCACTCCGTTCTTCAGTATATTATCCTGCCAGCTCATCAACATCATCACCTTCGGACTCACAATGCCACAGAGTAAAACTTACCACAACCCAACCCGGCGTCAAAGCCGTCACAACCTTCACCGTCCCCGCCAATGGTCCCCTCCAAACCGCCCCGGCCTTCCCCCCCAGCACATCCCCCACAACAGCCCTCGCAAACTCCTCCGGCTGCATACTATTCTTCGGCCTATCTCCGCCACTCGCTCTTCTCGAAATCTCGTCTCTAGCCTTATGATACAACGAATCCCCAGGAAGCGTCACATCACCCTGAGACAAGATATTCGTGACCACACTCCCAGTAATCAGCGAAACAACCCTCACCCCAAACGGCTGAAGCTCAAGCCGTAGCGTCTCACTCCAACTCGCCAGCGCTGCCTTCGAGGCATTATATACACTGAACCAAGGGACCGGCATGACGCCGTTAATCGAGCAGATATTGACGATTGCACCCTTGCTCGGAACAACAAGCGGCGCAAAAGCCTGCGTGATAGCTATCGCAGCGAAGAAATTAACGTCGAAGAGCCCTTTCGCGTCTTGGAGGTTTGTATCGAGTGCCGGGTAGACAATCGACTGTCCGGCATTGTTGACGAGGATGTCGAGCTTCCCGTCTGTTTGTTTCCGGACGGTCTCAACGGCCGCGTTGATGCTGGGTTGGTTGGTGACGTCGAGTTCCAAGATGGTTATATTGGGGAGGGACTGCAGGTGCGACATCTTGGAGAGCGAGCGTGCTGTTGCGAAGACGTGCAGGCCTTTTTTATGGAATTCGAGGGCGAGCGCAGAGCCGATGCCGCCGGCGCTGCAGCCGGTTATGAGGACTGTTTGGGTCATGGTGTTTTGGTTCTTGGAGGATGGATGGCAGTGCTGTTCAAGCTGCTGGGTGTCTCGATATTAGGGGTACTCGAGTGTTTTTACGTTGCCGGCTGGCCTTAAAACGTGTCGCCAGCCATCCTGCAGGTGGAAGACGGGTAGGGCGCCTAACCTTGGCTGGCGGGAGCAATCCTCGGAGATGGCGATGGGGTCATCAAAAGCAGAGGCTTCCCTCGCGAGATTGCTTTATGAAGCATAACGAAGATGTTACGGAATGTGGTTGTAAGTAAGGGTGCGCAAGCAAATGGTTGAGAGCGCGGCGAGGGACTACATCCAGAGAGGAGGGTAATCGACGCATCAGTCCACCCAACCACAGGCATTCCAACGCAAATTTCAGGAACTGGGATGCCTTAAAGGACTGAATTATGCCACCTCAAGCTCACCTTCCTCTGTCACTATATGAGCATGATAACAGCTCTTTAAAGGCTCATATCAAGGGTATATGCACCTAGAGCTGTTGATGCTATGGCAACCATCAGCTTCAAACCAACCGATCGTGCCTTCCAAGCTTGTTCCTCTAAGCGCTCCTGCCTAAAGAGACGAGGATGCGCGCGTGTCGCACCTTCCTCTTGAGTCATGCCATATAAAAGGGAAGGAGCGACTTGGCGGACTCGGTCGTACCTTCCTGCTACACAATTAGGAAAGCACGAGGCATGGTGGCACCTTCCTGGGGCCGGGCGCTGTTATAGCTCGGAAGGAACGGCCGGTGAAGTGTCCTTGTATTCTCTGTACGTATACCTAATAGTGCTTTATCTGCGTGTATCACGACAGGCCCTCGGTCTCTCGATCATAAAGATATCTTCGAGTACATTTAATTTGAATGAGCGTTGACAAAAGCCATCATTATACATTAATCTACCTCAAACCCACGATAGAGCTCACAATATACCGTCTACCCGGATATCAAACTCGCCACGCTCGCAATTCCAGCACCAACCGCAACCCCCACACTCCCCTTCGCTGTCGCTACCGTGCCAGATCCAGATCCAGCCCCTTTCCCGCTGATACTCCCCCTTCCCCGTCCACAAGTAAACCCCTGATCGCGGGGTACATCACTCTCGGAGATATTAAAGAACCTGCCCCAGCTCGCAATCTGCCTCGCCCCGTCCACCCTCTGCGTGCCCTGCCCGCCAATCCCCGCAGAGACATCCACGAATAAACTATCTCTTACGAGATTCGCGACCATATCTGCCTGCGGGACTTTGATGCTCCGCAGGTCAAGCATGTTGAAGCACTCGCCGAGGACCTTGTAGGCACGGGCGATGTTGAAGTTTGTCGTGCCTGGCTCGAGGCATTTCGCGAGCAGGTGGCGGGAGACGATGATGGGCATGATGATGCGGCCGAGGAAGCGCGGGGCGGTGGTTGTGACGGTGTGTTTGGTCAGGCAGGTTGCCGGGTCGATTTGGGGTTCTGATGTTGTTGGTGAGGAAGAAACTGGTAGGGCTGTGCGGTAGGAGGGGCAGGCGCGGCAGTAGATTATGTCGCCGTCTGTGGGAATGTTAGTATTATGTTTGCTCCTACTGGGTAAGCAAAGAAGACATACAGTACTCGACCTCCTCACACACATGTCCCCGTAGATGGTTAAACCCAGGCCTGAGAAACGCCATGAAGCCCTCATGGAAGATGACCCCCGAGTTTGGGTCTTGCATCGCCTTGTCCACGCAAAAGCAGAACAGACTCGTATTCCCTGTATTTCTCTTTACAATTATCGAGTCATGCACCGCATGGTATATCACATCCCGATCTGACAAAAGCGGGGTAGAGGATTTCGGGATCTTGAGCTCCTCGTTAAACAGCGTGACGGCCTCATTCTGATCCGGGAAATCGTAGAGATACCTCCGGGCTTGTTTTTTGGAGATGCCGACTTGCGGTGTTTTGTGGATGAGTAGCGCTCCGGAGTCTGTGAAGAGGTAGTACTCTTGTGCGAATGCGTCGTAGAAGATGGGGGGTTCGGCGCAGATGGGAATTGGGGTTGTGAGATCCCAAGGGTGGATGGCGAGGAGGGTTGGATTGGGGGCGTCAGGGTCGGGGATGAATTCAGCGGGGATGTAGGCAAGGGCTGATGCGTTGGATGGAGAGGTTGGTATTGTTTCTGCTGGGAAGAGAAGGTCTGAGTCTGGGGTTGAGATCATGATCGGCGGGGGAGCCGGCGCTGGTTCTGTTGTTGCTGAGGCCATGGTTGGATTGTAGGTTATAGATCTTGGTCGAAGGAACAGTGGGCTACGGGGTTATGGGGACCACCCTGATATATGGATCATCTCATAAGACCCTGCACAAGCTGCCAAGAGCTATCTGAGTCTGTAATCTCTGAATAATAGATAATAGATCTGATTTAGAGTTGACTTCTACTGCACAGTTATTCGGATTTTGGCTCTGTAATCCTGAATAATGACTTAGTCACCCAGGGCTGCGCTATACCAAGCGCTCAGCCTTGTCCGCCAAATGTGCAGGTGCGACCACTTGGATGAAGATTGCATTTTTGCAGAAGGAAGATAGAAGACAAAGTGAGTCTAGCTAAGAGAAGACCTCTCCTTATACTGCCTTAGGGCATAGTACTGATACCGCGCCGCAGTCTTCTCCCGAAAAACTTTTCCATGCCGAATGAATACACCAAAAAGCGAGAGAATGGCACATGCTATAAGTAAAATCGTAACCAAGACCCATTTGATCCCGATCTTATCTTCCCACGGGGTAAGAGCGAAGATGAATGCCGTACTGAACGCATTCCGGATCAGCGTCACGCCTACCAATGCGTCGCCAATAATCTGCTCCCGTCAGTATGCCCAAAGAATAGGGTTAGGGCACTTACATCTTTATACGAGTCCGTCAGGTATGTGATGATAAGGCTGTTGATTGGTGTAACCCCAATATTATACAGAGCCAGACCAACAGCGATAATCGGCCACGGCAGGTGATTGTTCAACCCAATGCCGAAGAGTAGCGCGCCCGCAGGCACAAACAGGAGGAACGGAATAACACACCACAGTCGTGTCTCCGGGTCATAGATGCCATCGCGGCGACGTGAAATATAGACGATCCACCAGTCGCTCAAGGGACCTGTGATGAGTGCGCCGATGGTAACGCCGATCATGCGAGGTAGATGCATGAGGCCGACTTGGTCGGAGGAGAAATTGTATGGCGTTTCGGGAAGGAATGTAGACATGGTTGTTGACATGACATCGCCGAGTCCTACTAGGATGCCGTAGACGAGTGCTGCGTAGGCGATTGCTGGTATTGTGGCTAGAAGTATGAGAGGTTGGTACATGTGACGCATGAACGAGTCTGCGCCAGTAGAGGCGGTGGTAGTGGTGAGGGTCAGGCGTTGCCAATATGTCTTTCGTGGGATGTTCGGGTTTATCGTGACAGCAGTAACAGTATGCGCGACTGCGTTTTCAATCGTCGGATATGCCGCGTGGTAACAGGTATCCTTCGCCGTGTCGATATCTTTGTCGCCCGACTTGCTCATTCCAACTTCTATTTGCCCTTCGGAGGGCTCACCAGCAATGGCATCGTCATCATCCTGAGTCGAGATCATCAAGGGAGAGAATTTAGTCTCTTCGTACCCAAAAATGACAGCAAAGATGGAAACACCAAATATGATTGCATTCCACCACCAGACCCATCTCCAACCCTGCCCACTCGCAACAAAACCCGCAATCAGTGGTCCTAAATAGGAAGAGAGGAGCCACACCCAGACATAGAGCGTGTTCATCCTCCCACGCTGATGGACGAAGAAGACATCCGCGATGGTCATTTGAACAATACTTTCAGCCAGACTAGCGAAGAAGCATTGGAATATATTGATGAGCATAAGGTCCACCACAGTGCGCATCTTAGCAGACCATATGCTCACCCCAAACTGTACGAGCGTGCTGAAGATGTATAGAGGTCGACGTCCGAACTTGAGCGCAAACGGGATGAGGAGAACGGAACCAACTCCAAGAGCAGCACAGCCAGCCGCATAACTGTCGTTCAGTATTGCGTAGCTGAATCCTAGTTCGTCTTGCATCGGCCCCCATGTTGGAGTCGGGGCATTGATGAATTCAGCAACCATTGCCACCCAGAAGCAGACCAGGCCCAGATTCAGGTATTTGCGCCATAGCGGCCAGTTGAGAGGGTCATTAGGGTCGTCAGTCGGTCGGGGTTGGAGGATCAGGTCTTGTCCTGCGGAGGCGCCTTTTTCTTCAAGACGTACTGTACCAGGTGGCCACATGCTACTGCCGCCAGTGTCTTGCTGTGAATCCATTGCGAGACCTCGAATGTAGCAAGATGGATATTCGTGTAGGGATGTAGATGAAGGAAGTGGTGGTATAACAGTGGATAATTATACTCACTTAAAGCAATCAAAGGCCACCTCTATTGGTGGCAGCTTCCAGAAAGGCTGCTTTGAGCAGATAGAAGTGACCAGTGATTTCACCCGATTTCCGGCGCCAAAGAGCTTGATGTTATCTCGGAGATAGGTGCATCTCCAACTTGTCGGCACGACCCGCCAATCAAGAGGCAAGCACATCTCCACCAGGCTCATTCCACCAATAATTTGACTGAAGGGATGAAGATATCTTCGTGCATGCTGAGGGGCGTTGCAGAGAACTGACGAGAGAAGATTAAAGTTGCGAGTTGGCGTCGTTCCGAGTGAGGGTGACTGGCTGTATAGTGCAGGTCAAGTACTAACTTGGTGGAGGCAGCCATTGCGTGCTTGGTGGAGGGGTACCGTACCCCAAGTCTCTCAATTCTCAATATTAGACGCCTCAAACCCTCTCCAAGGCAGCCAAGCACCGATCGCCAGTAATCATGTCGCCAGGACCAACAACCGCTCCAAACGTCGAAGAATCCCTCGCAGGAAATGCCGCCCGCCCTGAGCGATTCGGCTTCCCAAAAGAGGGTCAGTACTCGTTATCATACTGGCTTGGGGGCGTGCAAGGCGATCCATTACTCTACCATCGCACAACCCCGGAGCTGCCTTCGTCTGCTGACATAGTGATCATTGGCTCGGGTGTAGGTTGAGGTCAATAAAACTCTGCAGATCGGCTAACATGTCCAGATGACCGGAACATTGGTCGCTAAATATGCTACCGAAGCCTGGCCGGGTAAGAGCGTGGTTGTGCTCGAGGCTCGCGAATTCTGCTCTGGGGCGACCGGCAGAAATGCCGGGCACTGTAAGCCGGACCAGTGGCGCGGTTTTACTGCATATGAGGAAGCATTTGGGACCGAGCAGGCACTCAAGGTGAGATCATTTTGGATGCGCTGATCCGTACGCTCACATGTAGCAGATTCTCCAAAATGAGCAAGACACATGGTCTGCGTTGGTGCGATATGTCCGCGAAAATAATGTCGACTGTGATCTCTGGGTGGGTGACACGCTTGATGTCCCAGTAACGCCAGAGGTCGCGGCCACAGCGAAGAATAATTTCGAGCGGTATAAAGCTGTTGGTGGCAAGGTCGACCATATCACTGTCACACATGATCCTACAAAGGCGCAAGAGGTTGGTGTCGTAAACTTTCTCGCAACTCACAACTGACGAGTATAGATATCACAAATCAAGGATGCACAGGCTTGCTACGCCTGGCCGGCTTCCACTCTCTACCCGTGGAAGCTCACGGCACATGTTATGCGAGAGAACTTGAAGAAGGGAGTGAACCTTCAGACCCGCACGAGGGTCAGCCAAGTCACTCAGTCCTCCAACTCTCCAGAAGAGTGGATTGTGAGGAGTGATCGCGGCGATATTGAGTGCTCACGGGTCGTCCACGCAACGAATGCATATAGCTCTGCACTTGAGCCGTCATTACGCGGAATAATCAGCCCTACGCCGCACATGTGCGATCGGATCAAGCCACCAGTGAACCTGGTGGGCTCCGGAGGTCTCAAGAACTCATATGGCGTCCTCCTTCCAGACGGTGGCTTGTTCAGTATCAATCCTCGAAGTGATCAAGAAGGCTCGGTTCTTTTTGGCGGCAGCAATCCTGGCCAGCGGGAATTCGAGAGATGGGTGCAAGAAAATCCCAGTCGAGCCACAGATGATGGTCTGCAAGGCTTCAAGTCGGTGACAGAAGCTGTCCAAACGTTTGCAGAGTCCCAGATCAATGGGTGGAAAGCGCAATTTGACAACCACAGCTGGAGCGGCATTATAGCACTGGTAAGCTCTGCTCGACTAGAGGGTTGTGGAGTTGAACACAGCTAACTCTTTTAAGAGTGCAGATGGCGTGCCGTTTGTAGGAGAATTGCCAGGATTACCGGGCCAATGGATATGTGCTGGCCATCATGGACAGTGAGTCTTCCCCTTGTCAAATGCGATCAGATACTGAAGAAGATAGTGGAATGGCGCGCATCTTCACTGCAGCGCCAGGATTAGTTAGGTTGATGGCAGGGGATTCGTGGGCAGAGACGAAGCTTCCTGATGTATACCAAATCACTCCATCGCGGATCAATCGGCTGAAGCAGGTGATTGAGGAAGGTGGAAAGGTCAAATCCCGCCTTTAAGAGGGTGATTTGATGAAACTGTACCTGGTAGATGATGAAGAAGAAGATGATGATGATGATGTATGTGGGGTAGTCTAGGTAGTTGGAGTAAGAAAGCGTTATCGAGGAAGTGAGCACGTGAGTGAGTCAAGCAAGTGACATAAATAGAGTGTTGTAGAGCTTCCCAGACTTTATCAAGTCACTATGCCTCCGACCTCAGGGATTTCCAAAAACAAACAAGGGACACAGCGGATTCGCTCTAGTAATAGAACGTTGATTGCCTGTGTCCACTGCAAAGAAAGAAAACTTAAGGTATGCACGTGTCTTCAAAACAACAATTCACACTAAAAGAGCTGCAGTGCGATGACAGAACCTCTGGTTGTGAAAACTGCCGTCGGTGGGGTGTAGGTCAGTACACCTGAGCATGAGTACAAGTCTTTCTACTACTAACCCGACGCAGTTTGCCTGGTGGAAGATCCGTCAACAAGAAGGCAACATCCGCGGAATTATCTCGAAACCTTGGAGCAGCGCGTGGCTTACCTAGAGAATGTCCTCAAACAGTACCGGCCGGATCTAGCAAATGACCACCTTTCGCCACACCATGCTCCGACTCTAAACCCCACAACCGAACGTCAGCCCGATACACCATCCACCGTATCCAAAGCCCACGCAGACGACGAGAAGCCCAACGAGCTGGACGGATTAGCGTCAAAAGTTGGCTTGTTAAGTCTCAGTGCAGCAGGCGCAGAGCCTCACTATCTAGGGTCCTCTTCGACGTTTGCTTTTGCACGACTAATCAATTCATCACTCCGTCAGGTTGTCTTGCCTCGACCGAATACTGTAGATGCACCTCGCCAAACGGAAGAAGACACACCATGCTCGTTACCCGAGTTTGAGATTGCCATCACGTTGAGTGATGCTTATTTTCGTCATGCTCACCCTCACTATCCCTTTTTACATGAGCCAACGTTTCGGGCATGGGAACAGATGATGCTAGGGTCCACTAACGCTGAGATTATGTTCGATCCTGTTCCGTTATTCTTCCTGAATATGGTTTGTCAGCGGGTCTCTAATTTATTTCGGTGCTAATGGTTCAGGTATATGCTATTGGTGCCCTACTTATACCTACCTCGGGGTACTCTGCAAGGGTGAGTAGAACAAATCGGTGATCGGCCAAGCTGACAGTGTTAGCGCCTGTATATCTCGGCTCAGATGTATATTGACCATATACTTCTGCGTGAAAATCTAGAGACAATACAGGCAATCTTGTGCTGTGCGGTATACTCTCTGCGATCCTCTATAGGGACCTCACACTGGTATGTTTAGCAACCGAGAGAGGTCTTCGCTCATAGATGTAGGAAACTGGCGGGTCTAGCGCTCCGACAGTGTATCGATCTTGGCTACCATTGCAGCTCAAAACGCTTGAGGTACAAAGCTAGTCCACTGCAACTTGAGCTGCAAAAGAGAGCTTTTTGGTGCGCGTATGCTATGGAATCACAAGCTGCCGTTATGCTTGGTCGGCCTCAAGGTATACCCCACCAGGAGGTTGATGCAGAGGTATGTAACTCCACGAATATCTCTTGAAACCTCCGTCTCTGATGGTGCGAGCAGTATCCGACGGACATCGACGATATTGGTATCACAGATACTGGAATCCACGGCATAGCACGGACTCTTCCATCGGATGCACCTACCGTCGTGACCAAAGCTATCCACACGTTTCGTATTCGGCGGCTTCTCGCTCGCATACATAGCACCCTGTACTCTAACAGCTCACCATGTTGCCCAGGCGAACATGACCAGAATTATCACATTCCGCGTCTCCGCACAGAGATTGAGGAGTGGCGCGCCAATATACCAACAACATCCTCTTCGGGAGATGCTCTATCTTTGTTTTCAACCGATGACTGGTTCAATCTAGAGTACAACTACACAATTCTCCAGCTTTACCGAGTGCAAATCGCCGATCATCGGGAGACAGCCCCGGACAGTGTCTTCTTTGACTCACTACAGGCCGCAGAGAGCATTTGCCACAGCTATCGGCGTCAGTTCCTCGGGAAGACAATGAGTTATACATGGACTGCGCTTCATGAGCTTTTTCTAGCAGGGCTAACATACCTCCACTGCTTATGGTCTTCACCTGCCGCGCGCCAAGCCTACCGACAAGGCCAAGTGAGTAGTACATGTACGGACTGCACAATCGTGCTGGTAATCATGGCAGAACGGTGGGATGCGGCGGCACCCTACCGGGATATCTTCGGGATGCTCGCGAACCGAACCATGATGATGATGGACGAAAAGGCAGAGAGCTGGGCGTTACCGATTGCACCCTCGCAGTCGGAGAACGAGGGTGATCAGGAGCTGATGGAGTGGATGGCACATGTTACTAATATGGGGATGGCGGAGGGGTTCGATACACTACTAACGAGCTTTGTGGGAGCCTTTGGTGGTGATGGGCCTATTTAATTTGCCTATGGAGAAGTCCGGGGTGCTCTACCTCTAGTAGGAAGCATTTATGTCCTACGGAAATGCACCTACACTGTGACTTGGTTCGTTTCCGATTACCCGGTCCTCATGGTAATGTGATGATAGCGGTGGCAATGGAAAGGCGCAAGAAAGTTGGCACTATGATAGTATTGGGTAAGCATGAGAAGAGGTGCATATGGAGGAGATGACGGAGTGAGGGGCATGGGTTGCCCGGCGATCAATGCTTTTCAATTCTCAGCTCGGGGCTGAATGACCAGTGACCGACCATCTCTTCAGCATGGCAGTTGTCCAGCTTCTGACATTAATCAGCTATTGCTGTGGTTCTATGCCCCTCGTTTGACCCACGATAAAGTCAATCGCGGAACATTCTGAAGTCTACATAAAAGTTTGCGAATCAGCCCTATGATAAAGCAGTGCCGAGACCCGATCCAAGGTACTGTAGAATGCTACTGCCTGCCACGAGGCTGCTAAGAGGCTCGGAAGAGTGCCGGAGATGAATCATGCTCACCAACGTCTTTGTTTCGTCTGCCCTACGGATGGAGCCTTGATTTTTGTCCCCGCTTACTCTCATTTTGGCCAATCAAATTGTGTAATCTGTAGGCATCAGCCAGCCCTGTTGCGCTCAGGAACGCCCGCCAGCGCAACCTTTAACGGTCTCACATCCTGGAAATTTCACTTTTCTTAATATATTTCTCCTACTTGTCTCTAACTCTGCATTGCGCGACTCAGACTAGCAGGGTTTCCACCGACGTTTAAGCTTGTGCTGTGCTCTCCACAACCCTGGTCATAATAGCCGAGGGATCTCCGCTCGAATAAGCACCGCAGCCTCTCTAACACCACCTCACCGCAAATTCACCTGTCGCAAATACAAGGACCTTTTTTGTACAGGAAGGCGATAATCAATGTACTATTACCATCAACCTCCGCCGCCGCCGCCGCCGCCTCGCCCGTCGAGCTGGAACGGCCCTCCACAATGGCCGCACCCGCCTCCGCCGCAGTCATACAGGTGCGCTGCTCTTGAGCCTCATCCAAGTCGCCAACTAACAGTCACAGCCCACAATATCCTCCTCCAAATTACCCCCCACCAAACCATTACCAACAGCCAAATTACCACCTTGATCCAAGAGACCCCCGATATACCCCATCGCCATATAGTACACCGCCACTACCACCCCGGCCAGCTTCATCTCACGCAAGAGACTACCCAGGTACCACCCCAATATTACAGTCTTCCAGCCAAACTAACCATCCCAGATCATCCACACACCCCAACATCATGGGCCCCTCACGCGAGCCCAGCCCCCAGTCCCAACCCCAACCTCCCTCCCCGCCCCCCAATGGGCTTCCAGCAATTCGGCAACGGCGCGCCTTCAAATTATCAGTTTCAGTACTCGGCATGTACAGGGCGGCGCCGCGCGCTACTAATCGGAATCAACTACTTTGGGCAGCCGAATCAGCTGCAGGGGTGTATCAACGATGTGACGAATGTGTCGGCGTTCCTGCATGAGCGGCATGGGTATCGGCGCGAGGATATGGTCATCTTAACGGATGATCAGCAGAATCCAAAGAGTGTGCCGAATAAGGCGAATATTCTTAGAGCGATGCAGTGGCTTGTTGCGGGGGCGCAACCGAACGATTCGCTTTTTATTCATTTTTCAGGTTGGTTTTCTTATTGAGTTGGTTATGGGAATGTACTGACGTACGATAGGGCACGGCGGGCGTACTCCGGATCTAGATGGCGATGAGGATGATGGTATGTTTCTACCCCTTCATCTTTTACCTAGAGAGAATGAGACGGTTAACAGACTCAGGCTTTGATGACGTGATCTACCCCGTCGACTACCGCACAGCCGGCCACATCGTCGACGACGAGATGCACGATATCATGTTCGTCCCCTTCGCCCTCTTCCACCCTCGCTACATTACTAACTATACCAGGGTCCGCCCCCTGCAACCCGGCGTCCGACTAACAGCCGTCTTTGACTCCTGCCATTCCGGCACCGCCCTCGACCTCCCCTACGTCTACTCAACGCAAGGCATACTCAAGGAACCCAACCTCGCCAAAGAAGCGGCCTCCGATCTCTTCAGCGCAATCACCTCCTACGGCCGCGGCGACCTCAGTGGCGTCGCTCAGACAGCAATCGGGTTCTTCAAGAAAGCTGCGATTGGCGATTCGGCGAGACGACGCACAATGCGCACGAAGACGTCGCCCGCGGATGTGGTGATGTTCTCGGGATCGAAGGATGATCAGACTTCGTGCGTACCCTCCTCTTGAACAGTCTACTCTACCTATTTTATCTAGTGAAGGAAACGAGACGCTAACTAGGGACTGTAATTGCAGCGCGGACACATTCCAAGACGGCGAAGCGCGCGGGGCGCTCAGCTGGGCGTTCATCAAGGTTCTGCAGCGCCATCCGAACCTGAGCTATGTGCAGCTGCTGAACCTGATCCGGGCGGAGTTGGAGGGGAAGTACACGCAGAAGCCGCAGTTGAGTTGTAGCCATCCACTAGGTGAGTCCACTCATCCCGGTCACATCCGACTTATCACTCGGCTTTCTGGGAGACTCAAGACATGGTATACTGCCATTTTCACAAAAGGCTAATTTCCGGGTAGATACCAATTTGTTGTTTGTCATGTGAAGGAAAGAAATTGTATAGGATGGAGAAGAGAGCGGGTTGTGGGGGATCCGCAACGGTTCAGACTCCGAGGCCGCGTCAGTGGTCTCAGCCTCAGACTGAGTCACGCCATTTCGATGTGGTGTGCGATATACCACATAATGTGACAATATGCGTTTCGGAGCATTGAACGAGAAACAGAATCGGTATGAGATAGATGGGCTGCGTCGGCGCTTACCGGAGTTCGGGTACTACGGCCGAGTATATTGCGTGGCCTGGGATATCCACCGCAGCAACCTCAAGAACGATAAAGATAGCTCTAGAATCGCATGTGCAGTCGTACGCAGGCGAACAGAAAGTACGGAAGTCGAGTGCTCAAGTGCAGGAGAAGTCGAGGTTATACTATACGTATGCACCTACGTATACTAGCACGCTTATGCAACTAGCCCGCGTAGCTTCGTATTTAGTGCTGTTTAGTCGACAATGGATGTCTGCACTGATTGGTCAGTAGAAACCAAATCTCTGGAATGGAAGCCACATCTTGAAGAGAAACATGGGTTGCAAACGGAGCTGGCGTGTGCGTCCCGTTGACCATGGTTGAAGGGTCGGGACCGATCACTGTCTCACAGCAGGGACCCATGGGTTCTAACTTTCTCACAAACATGTCTCACTTCGAGGAGACCGTAAGTAGTGTAGATAGTGTAAAATAGTATACTCTTTCCAAACCAATGGTTAATATACGCCACGATCAATAGTTGCGATAGCAGGAACTGTAAAGCGGTTAAGCTTTGTGACGTCACTGTCTGTCTTTACAATTGAACCGGTCAACTTGAACTTCAACCACAACCTGTCCTTACCCCGGACTTGGATTGATACAGAAACAGAAAAGAGTGTATCAGCTGATTCAAATGCGGCTGCCTAGGAAATCGGACTCTCCGCCGCCTTCTAGAATCCAGATGCGTCCGTACAACCAGATCGATTGAGCCGAAAAATGAGTGGCTCTGTCGTGGTACCTCGCCAGCCAGACGTTCCGTCGCACAGACAGCGCATTGCAGGTTCATTCCTGTGATTGAACCCTCCGATATAGGACGAGAGGGTCTGATGATTGATCAGACCGGAGACTCGAAGTCGAGAGAGAGTACGATGGATGTACCCCGGCTCCGACAGCCGCTTGGACTCTGAGTATGCCCATCAAACGGCATCCACCTTTGCGAGTTACAACTCCTGATTCTGATAGATTTTCCCGATTTTCACCCCGTTCTCCGTTTTCGGTCCGACGTTGCGCTCCCCACCCAATCAACATGCTGCATTCCGCACGCACATACCAGCAGCACCCACTGTCCTGTCGGGAGTGCGAGGCTATGCTCGGGCTCATTCTCAGTCAGTCCACTTTTCTTTCTTCCAAGTTCCCCCTCATCCGAAGTTCAAGTCAAACTGTCAAAGAGATGAGGTGAGACTCGAAAATATCTCTCGCCAGCATTGGGGAAATGGTGCAAGGCGGAGATCCCAAGACATCCCTCCCACATCCCCCTAAACTAGCGCTCCCAGCTGCAGTTTCTGACGGTTCACTTGCAGCTAACTTGAGCACGCCACGGAATCCTCGACAGGAGACTCGCTGACCCCCGAGCGCTAAACAAGCGAAATCTTACTCTTGCTCCACTTCACACACTAAATGGTTCTAAATCGATGGCTTGGAAGCGCCACCGCCCACAGCAAGGTCCGCTACGTTTTTTTTAGCATGACAGGGGTAGGTAGACAAGACATCAATGTGAGATGAGGTGAGTTGAGACAGAGACAGAGGGAGAGGGAGAGGGAGAGGGAGAGGCAAAATAAAGGCGATTCCAGGTACAATCCTGCCAGAGTAATCAATCAATGCAACTGTACATATTACAGAGTACTCCGTACTCGTACTCGACTGTAAGAAGATCGGACTCTCCGCAGGTTCCGCAGGGGTACCACGGCGCAGAGCTGCAGCTGTAAATCTCTACGTCTGCCATGCTTTTCTTTGCCTGCCCCAGCGCTTGCCCTGCTCTTATACCGCGTTCTCCTTCGGAGCTGATGAGCAGATGCCCCGACGCGTCCTGCTGATTGGGTCTCCGCCACGTCATTCAGGATTGTGCTCTTGAGTCAGTGTCTGAGACAGTCAATATCGCTTGGCGAGGCAATTTCAGCTTGATGAGACGGTTACAGATATAGGGAGAAGAAAGACGAGAGCATTCAGGAGAAGATACAGAATGGCGGGTGTATATAGCATCGAGTCTAGAGTCTGCACCAGCATGCAGGCTCCCCAGCCATAAATAACAGCAGCAAGGCGAGCACCGATCTGACGGTGGTTCAGGATGGAATGATGGCATCTCCGGCAGTTCCACACCCTCTCCTTGGTCCAGTTTTCTCTTCCTTTTCTTTTTCTTGTCCGACAGCCAGGTAGCTACTTATAATAATAAGATTATCTTATCCCCAGACCATTCTTTCCATCTGATCTGGTCAGTGCTGCCAGTCATCACACTCACCACACTCACCACACTCACCACCACACTCGCTATCCATAACTACATGTACATTTTTAATCAACACCAATAAAACAAACACAACATGCTGTCCTCCTCCAACTCTTCACAGTCGTCCTTTGACAGCCCCGTCAGCCAATACCCGCAACAACATGCGTGGACCATCCTCCCGCGGCACACCAAACTGCCCAAATACCCTCGATTCTACTCAACACCTCTAAACCAAGACCTCCCCGATTCAACCCCGCTGCAAATCTACGGTTTGGAAGAACGCGAGCCCTCCATCTGCGAGAAACCCCGCCGCTTCGTCCGCTTCTCGCGCGCCCTCGAC
Organism: Aspergillus karnatakaensis; assembly: GCF_047715665.1. Taxonomy (NCBI): domain Eukaryota; kingdom Fungi; phylum Ascomycota; class Eurotiomycetes; order Eurotiales; family Aspergillaceae; genus Aspergillus; species Aspergillus karnatakaensis. The sequence continues at coordinate 62,313 of NW_027395791.1, read as the reverse complement.
GACATCAAAGAAGACTACTCCCTGCAACCGGACGCCCGCAACACCGCCGCCGCCATCCGCGCCCGCCGCCAATCGACCTTTTCCACCTTTTTCGAAAACAATAACTCCAACCCGACATTGAGCGTGACACCGTCGTCGGGATCGGGGTTCTTCTCGCGGAATAGTTCGGCGGATAGCGACAGTACCCGGTCGGCTTATCCCCCGCCGCCGCCCATTCCCGAGGACGAGCCCATGCGCCCGCTAAGGAGGTTGAGTCGGAGGCTGTCAACGCTTAGCTTCTCCCAACGCAAAGCAAAGTATCGGTCGGGGGGCGCTAGCATCTCCCAGCCGAACCTCATCGGCTCCAGCACCCAGATTTAGTCGCGTCTAAATCTTATGCAGGGGGTGTCAGCCATCGCATGATCGCCCACCTGCAAGGGACGCCAGGAACATTCGAACCATCACCACCCTCAACTATTTTATCGACCTGTCATGTCGCTCATCTCCCTACTATTTAATCGTCCATAACGCCGTTTCATAATATCCCTTCCTTCGGCCACGCTTGCGCTCCTTGCCTTCCTACCTTACCTACTCAACTTGTTCATGCTCGACCCCGACCACCAAAAGCACCACTGCGTTTCCTACTGTTGTTTCTTCATCTCGTCCCAGCCTTTTATCGATTAGCTGCATCCTCGGCGTTGGCACGGTTTCGGTCCTTATATCTCACTTTGTTCCATATGGGTTTGGCTTCTACGGTTCAGTCTAGTCGACTCGATCTTGCCTGTTCTCTGTTATCGCTAATGACTGTACATATCTATCTACAGTGGGGGTGATTGTGATATATCAATGAATTGACCTTTCTTAAAGAAGTCTATCTCTATACATCTATTCTATTTTATCATATCATGTCGCATCCCAATGCATCAGACCAAACAGGACGAAATCAAACTCTAACCCCCTCAAACGGCTCCGCGGGCCAGCCCTGCACCACACTCTCATCATCAACACAATCCCCCGACAGCACCAGCGTATGCTCCAACAAACACGCATCCCTTCCCATACAAGCCCCACTCATCAGCCTCGACCCGGTCCTCAACACACTCCGCTCCCCCACAACAAGCGGATGCAACTCAAACTCCCCGCGCGTATTCAAATGACACACCAGCGACGCATCATCAACCGCCACCCTCGCCCCCAGCGTCACCATATCCGGCTCCGTAAGCAGGATATTCGGATCGCCGTTCGACAGCAGCGAGCAGTCCTTCCCGATCGTCGCGCCCATAAGTCTGTAGTAGGTATTCAGGTACGCCGTTCCGGAAAGCATAGGCAGGACGCCGATCCCGCGGTAGCTATCCTTGATGAGGGCCTCGACGGTGAGGAAGAACTGCCAGCGTTGGTTGTAGGAGGTTTTGTCCCAGTGGTAGGCGCCCTCGGTGCGCTGCCCGATGACCGCCCATTTCGTGAGGATCACGACGGCCGTGCCGAGGATCGTCTGTGTGAAGGTGACGGCGCTGACGACCGCGCAGAAGAGTCCGTAGACGGAGAACGGCTGCCACCATTCGTTGTCGAAGGCGCGGTGGTTTTGTCGCAGGGCGTGTGCGAGGACGAGCAGGCCGGAGAGAACGCCGAGGAGGCGCCAGACCGTCGAGATGATCACCATGAATGTGGAGTATAGGACGATGCCGGGGATGTTGATGACGCGGAAGTTGGCGAGGCCTTGGTAGAAGGCTCGACCGAAGGGTCGGGTTGTGTCGCGCTGCACACTGCCGGCGTTGCTATCGGTGATGCTGTTCGCTTTCATGTCGACCTCTTTCTCGTCGGGGGTGCCGAGGCCGGAGTCGATTTTGTTGACGTTCACGCGCAGCTGGTCTTTCTTCTCGGTCTGGCCACCCGGCGGCGTCACAGCGGAGGGGAACTGGATTGCGTTTCCGCCTTTACTCCCCGTCCAGACGGTATCGGGTGGGTAGAAGCCGTTCCGTCGAAGGAGGGAGCCAGAGCCCACCATCGCCATTTCCCCAACCGTCACTCCAGGCAGAACAACCGCGCGATCACCCAGCATTGCGCCGTCGGCGATCACCACCTTCTCGCGGCCCGAGCCATCAGAGGTAACGAGGTACGAGCGCGATCCGAAAACAACATCGTTGCCGACAGAGACGAGATCGAAATCTTGGATCCCGGGTCCCACGGACGGCCAGTAGATTCGCTTTCCTGCTTTCACGCCAAGCAGGCGTAATGCGACGGAGACAAGCTCGTAGTGCTTGCCGATGAGCCGCGTTAACGGACCGAGACTCCCACCGGGGATGATGCGGAAGAGGGCAGCCTGCCGGACTCTCTGTCTCAGGGACATCTTGCTGACAGGCCCGGTCTTCGACCGGCCACAGACGATATCGAGGATCGTTTTGAAAAAGAGGATCGCAGCGAACCAGACGATCGGCCCGATGACGGCGTAGATGACGCGAGCGAGGATATGCCAGCCTATCCGGCTGGGCACGGTGAACCAGTACACCGTCACGCGGAGCATGTCGTCTCCATCGAGCGGGTAGTGCATGACGATCGGGACCAGACCGGCGAGCCACGGGAGGCGGAAGGCGAATCCCGCGAGGGAGCCCATGGGCTCGATGACGAGGAATTTCCAGAGCCAGTGCGGCGCGGGGATGGAATTCGAGTTGAGGTCTTTGTTTGCTGGGTCTGCGGAGGATGTTTCCCAGCTGGAGCTGTTTGGGCCGAGGTGTGTGTCGCTAGGAAGCATGGAGCCTGGGGCGACGACGGTGCGGAGACCGATGGAGGAGTTTGAGCCGATGGCGATGGGTGAGAGGAGCATGGAGGTATTTCGTTCGACCGCGAAGGGGCGCACGATACAGTTTTCTAACACGACTCCATCACCGAGACTGATGAGGTCGTATTCACCTAGAGAGGCATGTTCGTGGATCGTGACGCCTCGACCGATCTTCACACCCAGAGCACGGTAGTAGAGGACTCGCGTGAAGTCGAAGTAGTTGAAGACGCCCTTGCCGGCGATGCGGACGGCCTTTTGTGCTAACCACCACCGCGTGTGGTAGCTTCCCCACATCGGATACATGCCTGGTTGGTAGCGGCCGCACATGATGGCCCATTTGGAAACGATTCCGGCAATCGGTGCAATGAAGCCGATTGCGATTCGCGCGGCGAGACCGACAAGGACGATATGGATCAGTCTCCCGATGAGCATGTCGTCGAGCGGGAACCGGCGTGCTGTGAGGGACATGATGTACACAAATATCGTCCACTGCAATCCCACGCGAAGCGGGAAGAAGACGAGCATAGGGATAAGCTGGATAAGAAGGACGAGAGGGTTCGTGGAGCTGTGTGTCTTTTCGCAGCCGGGTAGAGGGACTGGTCCCTCGTTATCGGATTTGGCTTTTGCGGCGAGGGAGCGCTCGACAATTGCGGTTATGCTTTCGACGGTGGAATTAAGGAATAGCACGTCGCCAGACAGCTTGATTTCGAATTCGCGGCGTAATGTCGAGATGAGCTTTCCGGCGCTGAGACTGTCGCCGCCGGAGAGGAAGAAGTCTGTTTCTTCGATAGTGTCGTCGATGGATTGGTTTAGGGCTGAGGCGAAGAGAGAACGCACGCGATAGAGAGGGCTGTCTGTATCGGCGGATGCGCTGAGAGAAGCGAGGGCTTCGTTGATGGCTTTTTCGTCGGTGTAGCCGTTGCCATCCAAAGGCAGAGGGATAGGGAGGGTCTTGACACTGCTAGGAAGCAGGTAGCCATGGACAGTCGAACGAAGGGAGTGAATTAGGGTTGCGAGTATAGGAAGAGGCTCAGAGGAGGGATTGAAAAAGATGGCCTGTGGGAAGCCATCAATAGGATTATGCCGCATGACGACCTCTGTACCAGCCAGACGGGCGATATGCTCCTGCACTTGGTTTCCATCAATGAGGCATCTCGTCTGCGGGATCGAGACCGTCAACGCCGTTCCAGACGGCGGGCAAGCAGCCTCGAAATGCCTTTCTGCGATTGGAACAGAGTCACTGAGGGTCTCCATCCCCAGACGCTGTCCGAGCCGAATCCGCTGAAGCTTGTTATTCGACTTCGGAACGCCATCCATGTACACGACGATAGCAGGCCACTTGGGCTGGTGCAGGCGATCCTGCACCGCTTCATGGATCTGCCTCAGATCAGGCCGACTCTTCCCAGCTGGGGTAACAATAACAACCCCAACAGCCTCCTGAAGAACATCATGCGGCGTAGAGAAGGCCAACGTCTCCGAGACGCGCCCAAAGAGAATATTCCCTTCGTCCTGCGCCGCGGAAAGAATCGCATCCTCAACTTCAAGAGGCGAAATAATCTCTCCACCACGGTTAATCACCTCTTTACTTCGTCCAGTGATGAAAAGATACCCCTCGCCATCGAGATGTCCCAGATCACCGGTATCGAACCACCCCGCTGCGTCGAAAACACTCGTATCCAACCCCTTGGCCCTCAAATACCCCGGGAAAACAGGGAATCCGCGCACGCAGATCCGTCCTGTCGTACCGGTACTCGATACTTTACCAGCACCATCCAGAATCGCTACATCAGGACCCACAGGGCGCCCCGACGTTCCAACACGACCGAGATCATAATCCTTCTCCGGCGCCGCGATGGGCGCACACTCCGTCATGCCGTAGCTGGGCAGCACAACACACTGGAACACCTCGCGCAGCTGCACAGCAAGCGTCGCGGGTAAGCCACCACCGGCGTTACAGATGAACCGGATCAGAGACTTGTTGACGGCGTCAGGGCGGTGCTCGGCCTCCGACAGGATCATCTGGTGCATTGTGGGTGTTGCGTAGTACCATGTTGGGCTGTGGGCTTCGACGACGTCCCAGAAGAGGTTTGCGTCGAAGGAGGCGCAGCAGATTGTGCTGCTGCCCGCGAGCATGGGGGCATATAGGCTGCGGACCATTCCGCCGCTGGGAGTTGTTAGTATGAGGTAGAGTGGGAATGGAAAATGGTAAAGGGGCGTACATGTGGTGGAGAGGCATCATGTTTAGACAGCGTGAGGATTCGTCGAGTGCGACGCTGTCTCTTGTGAAGACTGCACTGGCGAAGAGGTTGTATGTTGTGATGGGCACAAGCTTTTTTGTTCCGCTTGTCCCGCTGGTAAAGAGGAGGATTGCGACGTCGTCGGGGTTGTTATCCGTTGCCGGCGCAGCTTCATGTGGAGTTGTGGAAGATGATGTGACAGTAAAGGTAAGATCTGGTTGAGGGTGGAGAGCAAACACAGGTATGTCGTCAAGCTCAACCTTCTCCACATCTGCCTCAAGCATCAAGATCGCATCGGCATGAACAGCCTCGATATCAGCCCTCAGCTGCTCCGGCGCAACAGTCCTTGCCATTGGGACCATGGTATACCGATTCGCAATAGCCAGGCACGCGAGCGCAAGGATCGGCCCATTGGGAAGCATAACCGCAACCCTGGGCTTCTTCCCTTGCCCCTGGCATGGCAACCGCAGGTCGAAAGTTTGTATGAACCGCCGGAGGGAGGAATATGAGATCTCGGTGTTTGTGGACGGGTCGATTAGGGCTGGGCGAGGAGAGTCACGGAGGAGCTCTGCGAAGGATGTATATCCGGCTTTCATCTGTTGCCGGAGACGGGCAATGACTGCGTTCGTAGCTGGGTCCTGTCCGTCACGCGACGTCGAGGGCAGGCTCAGCCAGAGATGCTGGTAGCAGCGGAGGATATCCATGGCGAGCCATGGCTGCTGCGTGAGCTCGTGCGCATGGGTATCAAGCAACGAAGCCAGCCGCTGCAGGGTCTCGGACCCTGAGCCAGATACCTGCGAGGCAAGGCCGCGCACCGTCTGCAACTCGTCTTGCAGCATCTTGATGCCTCAATTGAGTTTGAAGGAATTGGCTCTGGACTGCATTCCGAGTCCGAATCTGGCCGGCTCGACCCTGATATATGTCCTCTGTTCCGAGCCAGATATGTCCCACGTTCCGGGCCAGAGAATTTTCTCTCCCTTGTCCGCTGGAGACAACGATCTACCGTGCTGCATCAGGCCCGGAATCGCACGAGCACATACGTAGCTACCCAGTAAATTGATACGGACCCTTCACATGGTCCTCTTCTTCATAGTGGAGTGGTCCATAATAGAATCCATAACCAGAGAAAGTACAAAAGGCGCATAGACACATCTTGCATGAGAGTCTTGGCGATAATTCATTTTCCTAATTTGATAGAGAGAGAAAAGTCTGTATACTCCATTATCAGACTCGATGGAGAGATGATTGTCAGGCACAGTATGTAGGCTGTCGTCAGGGGTGGAGCAGGCAGCCCAAAAATTGGCTTAGGGCTGCCATGGGTCGGACTAGAGTCCAAAGTGTGGCTGATGATCAGCGAACCTCGGGCCCGTGTCTGACCAGTCAGTTTGCTCGGAAGTCCTCGTGAAATCAATCACTGGTGAAATTGCTTATCTATAAGGGACGGCTGAGCGCCCAGGATTGATGGACATGCTTGTCCGGCGTTTCAGCAAAGTCAAGAAGTAGGGTATGGTTACAGCCAAGAGTGATGCACCTTCGCTTATCAAGATGAAGTCCATGGATCTCGCCCGTTTTATTCTCGTCGGCAGTAAAGAGAGAAAGGGACAGTGTAGATCTGAAAATCATTGCTTCTACACAGGTCGTGATACCAAGCTCAGTCGGGGTGGGGGTGCATAGCGGTTATGTGTCTCGGCTTCCCGAATCGCCGGATTAGGAAATTTCGAGAGATCCGACTCGCCTTCGACAGGAACCATACTTGCAGACTTTTCTCGAACACACTTTGCCCGGTTCGCTAAGCTATCTCGGTCTTGATCTGCAAGATTGTCGTTATCTCCCCTGTTGTTTCGTGGGATGTAACGTAGGTGAGATCTCGGGTCCCTCATTCTGCTCGATTGCGAGATCCACTGCCAGGGTTTGAGGAGGCGATATCAAAGGTCTACGTAATGCGAGGTCTAGATCTGTTTATCATACGATGGACGTTCTGATGCATTACTTCTTAGAGAAGACACCTGGGAACATTATTGGACAATACGTCTGATAATGTCTTTCTGATGGCTAAGGGCTTATAAATATTGCCTCCCGTTAGGACCGTTACAGCCATAGCCTGCATGATCAAATCCGATCCACTTGTTCCTTTTGGGCATATGCTCGAGCAAGTTGAGCGTACCGATCCCTGTCGGGCTGAGGATTCATCCGGGCAGGTAAGTCCGCAGCAGTCGAGTACCTATAGATGGTTTGCCTCAGAAATACTCCGTTGCAGTGTGCACTCTAAGCAAGGCAATCGTCACGGCGATACTGACAGATCAGTAGCCCTGATCGAATCTTCCGAGATCGAACTGTCAGTGTCAGTGACAATGTCAATCCCAGTGTCATTCTCATGGCAAGTAAGGATAGTCTCAAGATTCCGAAGATCTAGCAACCCGGAGTCTGCCCGACAGGCGAGATATCGCTTTTCCTCCGAACCAGAGCAAACTATTGATCTTGCCCTTCCCTTCTCGTACATGATAGCCCTAATCGTAGCTGGCTGTATACTCTGCAAGGCAGACCCACCCCGGGCATCAATAATGGATCCCCGCCTGCGGACTTCAACTAGCCTGTAACAGGGCAATCCACAGCCCACAAGGCTAAGACTAGCTTCGTCTTCACATGTGCTTCTTTCAACTTTGCAATAACCTCTGGGGGCAAGATCTACGCTGTCTTCCCGTCTGTCGTCGTAGACTGTACCCACCGTTGACGGTTCGGGCGCTTATTCTTCCTTCTTGAAGATTCTTTTTCCTATCGCGGTTGGATGTAAGGACATGTGGCCCTGGACTTAGCATTCCGGGCCGTCGGTTGTGGCTGGAGTCTGGACTGAGAGTTAGATGTCCTGGAAATTCAACGCACTACTCTGTACTTTAGGGGACCATCGATCCTGGCCGTGAGCTGCGGTATACCGCTTAGCTAATGCTGACCGCTGGGTTTGAACTTTGTAGTGTCAAGGCTGGAGGACAAAGCGCTGAAGGATTGTAAGTTCATGATTACTTCTCACTAGGGGGTCAATTTGTCATTCTCAGACTTCAGCTCTGTGTCAAAAGCTTGTGGGACGGACGGGACGTAGTCCGATTGACTTCCCGATGAGAGATACGATAATTCCATTCCGAGATGCGCAATATATCGGTGTGCATGCGTCTGCGTGAAGTGTTCTCCAGTCGGTAATGGTAGGTGAAACGAGGTGGACCTTTGGTATCTTGAATAGGGACCCGGCAGGTCCCGAGTGGAGAGAGCCCATCCATACATGATTGCCTTGAAGATTGAACTGTAGATTATTTTGAGTCAGCGCGATGGCTTAGTTGTGACAAGCTTCTCTATTGGAGTATCCGCGCGCGGAGGAAGGAACGAGGTGGAACTCAGCTATCTAGATGAGGCCCCATCTATGCAATAGTGCCATGGTTTAGATGGATTCTTCTACAGCGCACGAGCTCTTGATGCTGGTAAGCATCTCTGTTGGAGCATTCAAGCACAGGAGGGCCGGCAATAGTTGAAACAATGTGAAAGAAGAAGAACCAGTGTTTCCCCGACGGAAGATCCCTCTACTCCGTATGCACCCTTGCCGTGAAGTCGAAGCCTACGACTTAGAAGATCCTTCGGGCTTGAGAGTGGTGCCAAGCAGGTTCATCATTTAATAGTCCTATCGGGGCAGAAAAGTTTCATTGTTTGTGAGCATTGTCTGCATTTACCCTTTAGCTGGCTTCTGGCGTGTACTTCTCGGCTGAGTTTCTCTAGGCATTCGAAGAGCGTCAATTCTCGCACCCCTTTTCGTCTGTTACATCAGTTGAGGTTTCTTGCCAGTTGAACTTCTTTCCTGATATGAGCTACACGGGAGGAGTTGCTCACGGGTTGGTAGCATCCCCTACCACGTCAGTGTGTCTCTGCTATATGAGGTTCAAACGACACAACAAGCTCTAGTGAATCTCACAGATTCAAATCGGCTGCTTCTCATTGCACACTTCCTCATCAAAAAGTTATGCTCAAGTCTTGCCACTTCTTATAGGTTTTCGCTTTAACCCTTTCAACTGGCATTTCAATGATATCGAAGCGTTTATATCCGAAGCCATAAGGATATCTCTTCAATACGTGATGTTGCTAATATAATACTTTTCTCAGAATCTACGAACATACCATCACCCACCTACTAGTGTATCGTGAACGATTTGATCTCCAGACACCGCTGTACGAACGTTCTATATTCCTATCGGGATACCCAGCAAACCGAATAAGGACATACTTCGCATCAATAAGGAATTTCGTCTAAATCTAGCTACCTGATTGCATATATACAACTGATATCGAAGACACTTTTACAATTGTAAGGACTTCTAAATGACGACGATTGAGATGTTCAGTTCTATCTCAGGTAGTTTCTCACCAAGAAATCGACCAAAGCGCTCCATGACCAAACCAGGCCTCATTTTCTCCCGGGGTAGATGTTAGGCTTCGTCATCCTGAGGTTGCCTCTCAGACACAAGATACCTCAGAAGAAAATATTGTCGCTTCAACCTATTCCAGATATTCACCATCAAGGAAAGTCAAATAAGCGCCACCCCAGCCTTATTCAGTCCGCGATATCGATGTTCTTCTACGCTCCTTCTATGATCCCTTCTACATATAGGCGTGCTGGACAGGGTTATCTTTGTCGTTTCATGATATAACTTAATACCGGCATGCACCGCCAGGAATGCATGCAGACGCACTTATTCCGTTGGGGAAAGGACCGTTTGACCTAGATTGGCATTGCATGTTATTTATTGATAAGATGTTTATTGTGCTTACGTGGTAGATAGTAAGATCCTGTCAGTTCGTCTAATCACTAAATGTGATTGGTTATCTAGGAGAAATCGGTCCAGTATGCGCTTTTCCGGTACTACGCACAGAAAATGCTTCATGCCCTGGCTTTCCGATGAGTGCTTGTCGAGAGGTTTAGGTGGTTCCATCAGGCTTACCAGAATGTCATGCCAAAGGCACGCTCTACCAGCATGTCAAGATCATCAACTAGTGTTTAGAATTAGATATATGTCTCCGTCTTCTAGACAGTATCTATATATAGAAGTAGAGTAACCGCGATATAACCTAGAGAAGAGATGAAAGAAAACGCCAACCAGGGCTCCGGAACTAACAAAACCAACCCGAAACAAGCACCGCAAAGAAAAGCCACTCAAACAAAGAAACCAAGATTGAATATCCATCCCGCAATAATCCCAAGATCGGGTTGCACGCCGGAAAGTCTTCCGGAACGTGCTCCGTGGGTATACGATTGTTCCCCCACGAAGTTCGATTTGGGTCGGATTCAGCGGACGATCATCACGCCAACCCCGCACAGCACGCCGGATGGCGTACCGATTATCTCATCGCATCTTGTGATTGTAACCGTGATTCTTGTCTTCGAGATATGTGTACAGAAACTGATCTGATCTATAATGAAACGCCTTCTAGATCTCTTGTGACGATGGCAACTTGCGCCCGTTTTGCTGCCTCGGCGACGAGGCTAAAGTCTCGCAGGAATGGTGCGGTCGCTGTTGGACCGCCGGTGTTTATTTGGTGTTGGTATATCGTAGTGTTTGATGATTGCGTTGTGTCATTTAGCGCTTGCTGGCCAGTCTTGGTTTGGGGTTGCGTTTGAGTCTGGTTTGCGGCGGGAGTAGAGAGAGTGGTCGAGGCTTGGGGGTTGGTATGAGAGAGGGTGAGGGTTGCGGCGGCGTTGCTCATTTTGGCGGTTGATTGAATATTGTGAGGGAATAGATGGTCAGAGGAAGGAAGAGAAGATCGATTTGGTCTGGTGAGAGAGGCCTGGTAAGGCAGGAAAAGATGACCTCAGTGGGGAGTGCAGAGGAGCGAGGATGGCCAAGGTGCGGAGAAGAGGAGAAGAGGAGAAGCGAGGAAAGGAGATGGAAGATCGGATGATGTGCGAAAGAAGACCGTATGACGAGGAGAGGGAGAAAAGAGGAGAAAGTGAGTCGGGAGAAGATGGAGATGGAGATGGAGAAAAGACTGAGACTGAGACTGAGATAATGAGCACGATAGCGAACCACGTGGGGCCCAGTCGGGGATACCGCGGTATGACGTTCGGCACTCGCCAATTTCTTCCGAGCCTTCAATCGGTTTTATATTATTATTATTCCTCTGTAATGATGAGAAGAGTTGCTGGGCTCTTTGGAATCCAGGTCTTTAAAAGTCTCGTTGAACCGAGGAATGGGTGAAGCAGCTGAGGGTGTTCGTTCGCTGCCAGACTAGGGGTCCTGGAGATTTCCAACCGCTGCAGCGATCGGCCTCGCTGATTTTCCTCCAATCCGATGCTCCAAAGTTCATAAGATGCGTTGGGTTTGAGATTCTCATGCATTCCTGCTGCATCTGGTTCCAGTTCTTACAGTCAAGTCCTCACTCGATCTGCTGCAACAGAGAGCCGGATAAATTCCGAAGATTCGGAGGCCATTGGACCGAAGAATGGCGCTATCGCAAGACGACTTGGGTCTTGGCTAACCGCAGGGTCCCTTCCCTTGTCTGTAGTCTGAGTTCATGACTCGCTTCCCGAAGTTTTCCCTCTCAGCCATTATTACAACACTCGAGGTTTCTCACAGCCGAAGCTGGCCATGGCCTAGACTCATGAGCAGACGATTATCCCAGCCAGCGACCTGTTGCTGCGACATAAAGCATCAAGGCGCGATTTCCGCGCTGCCTTCGGCACGGAGAAATCTCGGCCACATCCCGACTCGGATCTGGGGAAGCGCACGTGAGATCATGTGATATGCGGGACACTCGACCGAACGGACGCTAAGCCGGATTAAAACCGATTGCAGCTCCACTCTCACGAAGAATTTACTTTTCTTGTCGATGAGCACATAAAGTCTCTACTTCTATTTACAGACATTGAATCCATCATGGCGGACGATTTTGACACAGGGGACATGTTCCAGGACCCGGAGGGCTTCTACCCGCCGGAGAAGGAACCAACCTATGCCGAACACACAATGCTCTCCGGCCAGGTCGTGCGCGTGCGTCTCGTCGGGAGCCACCCTCTATATGTACTGCTCCCTTCATATTCTTGATGCTCTCCCACTGACATCTCTATGGAGGGTAACATGCTCTGGAATGCAGGTCACATAAGCTCAGACTACATCGAGACGCACGCCCCCACACTCATCGCCGGAAAGGACGTCCTCGAGATTGGTGCCGCAGCTGGTGTACCCAGCATTGTCAGTGCGATCAAAGGCGCGCGAACGACCGTCATGACCGACTATCCGGACCCAGATCTCGTCGATAACATGCGTCAGAATGCTGAAGCTGCTCTGGCGCAGATACCTACTGACCCGCCGTCGAAGCTACACGTTACAGGTTATAAATGGGGCGCTGATGTGGCACCATTGCTGGCTTATATACCTGAGGAGGGAAAGAAATTCGACGTGTTGATCATGGCGGATGTCGTGTATAGCCATCGGGAGCATGGGAACCTGGTCAAAACGATGCAAGAGACTATGAAGAGGGAGAAGGATGCCGTTGCGCTGGTGATCTTCACGCCGTATGAGCCCTGGCTGCTCCCGCAGACAGAGAGGTTCTTCCCCCTTGCTGAGCAGGGCGGGTTCGTGGTGACAAAGGTGTTTGAGAAGTTGGTGGACAAGGTTCTTTTCGAGGACGATCCTGGGGTGTGTATCACTCCTGCAGATTGTGAAACACAGCTAACAGTGCACAGGACGAGAAACTTCGAAGAACAGTATTTGGATACGAGCTTCGGTGGGCCGACGAACAGCTACGATAGACATGATACCATGATTGCATAGCAGGAGCAATGATAGATAGATTTATACCATATATCAAGACGAGGTTAAAGAAATCAGCCCTGATCTACCTACTTTCTGCCCTCAGCACAATATAGAGCCACTACCCCGCCATCCAAAAAACGGCAATATATCAAAGGCGGTCAACCCCCGCCCCGCGCAGAAAACTGAACCGCCAAAAAATATCTCCAAATCCTCCATCCCCAACCCCACCCCACCATGCCGGTACGCCCAACTTTTCTTCCCTTGTAGAGCTGAACAAGCTGTCTGACCATCTACCCAGCTCATCATCCTAACCGGCTACCCCTGCTCGGGCCTCACCCACCGCGCAACGCAACTAGCCACCCTTCTCGAAGAAGCGCAAACGCAACTACTCTCCTCTCCGAATCCCCCAAAATCAAAATACAAAATCAACGTCGTCTCCACACACGACAATGTCAACTATCCACGAACGGTCTATGACACCGCGAGGACAGAGAAGGAGGCGCGCGGATTGGCGTATACGCGCGCGAAGCGCATGCTCGGACGAGACAGCTTTGTGATTCTGGATGGTATGAACTATATCAAGGGGTATCGGTACCAGTTATGGTGCGAGGCAAAGGCTTTGGGGACTAGCTGTTGCGTCGTATGTCAATACCATCCTATTACTGGATCTCAATCTGGAGATTGCAAATGCAGGGCTGACCTGGCTCTCTCTTTGTGCAGGTTCACGTTGGAACACCGATCGACCAATGCATCGCGAACAACGAAGCGCGTATACGGAGGAAGAATGAATCACAGCCGTCTGAATCCAACAATGAGCCCGCGAAACAGACCGAGGCCGAGAACGAATCCTTAACCTCACCCTCCGAACCCTCCACGGACGAACACCCCAAAACAACCGGTCACGACTCTACAGAAAGCGACCCCTATCCCCCTGACCTCCTCAACAACCTCATATTCCGCTATGAAGAACCCTCGATGCACAGCCGCTGGGACAAGCCTCTCTTTACAGTCCCCTGGTCCGACGCCGAACCCCCAATCGCCGAAATCTGGACCGCACTCACAGGCCTCCCACATCCATCCACGCTCAACGAAAATGGGTCGCAAGAAGAAATTGATCAAATATCCCCCCTCGCAGAAGCACTCACATCCATCACCCTCTCGTCCGCCGCAAGCACAACGACCGCCCGAACAAGCAACCGACCAGGAAGTCTTCAACGACCATCAGGCCGCCTAGTCATAAAACCGCACCAAGCAACACTCCTCCCCGCATCAACAACAACCGCCTCATCCGCACTCTACAGTATGGAGAAACATACGTCTGCCATCGTATCCGCAATCCGGTCCTTCACACTCGCCAACCCATCCGCAAAGGCCGCCCTTACTTCCCCCACACATACATCGACGCAAAACGGCGAAAAGGGCCTTACAATCCCCGTTCCACATACTGAAACACCGATTTTCATCCCGTCTCATATTGTGCTAGCGAGTGTAACAGATGATCTCTCTTCGGCTGGTGGTATACTCGCTTTACCGCGGTTGCAAAGATTGCGAAGGCAATGGATCACGATGAACCGAGCATATATCGGCGGTCCGCACGCGAGTAGCAAGGGTGGGGGATTGAAAGAGGATGAAGTGGGTGGTGCGTTTGTGAGATTTTTGAATGCGGATTTTGGGGATGATGATGAGACAGAAAGGCAGTTTTAAATAAGTAGATGCAGTTCTGAGTATATAACGGAGCAGAAGCATAGATAGCATTTCATGATACAATACACAGGGAGAATGAGCGTGTTGTTTGGTTGTTTTTTTTTTTTTGATTGCATTTTTTGAATTGATGTAGATATAGATATTGCCCGAGATTGTATGTTAGTTCAAGTAGGTAAGCCAAAAGATACAAGAAATCTCATCACAGCAGCAGATCGACTGCCTGCTCGATGACACAGAAAGAAATATTCACACAAGAAACAAACCAAGAATCAAAAACAAATAGCAAGTCTAATAGATAAGTAACCCGAAAAGCCTCCCAAATTCCGTCCTGTTTCCCGCTGTAGCTGTCGCTCTGTCTGTCTGTATACAGAAAACCAAAACACCCGCCTTTTTTTTTCGTTTGTTGTCTCTGTGAGAAACCAAGTCTTGCAAAAGAGTCAACAAAAGTACACCAAAATACAAAAGTGATACAAATCAATCGCACGCAAGAAACGGCGCGAGGATAAGAAAGCATTTTCAGGAAGAAAATGACAAAAGAAAGAGGATCGGCGCGGTGCGCTGCTCCTAATGGGTCTTCCACCTATAGTAAGGTTGGAAGGGGATCGCCTTGTAGGCTAGTGTTCACGACACTGATGAGATCCCAGAGCGGTGCTCCACCCGACCGGATGATACCCTAAAGTAGACACGGATGCATTCCTGGCAGTCTAAAGAAATTCGTGGCCATTGAGCTGCTGCAGCGTTCATGATGGAGATCGGGCTCCATAGCTGGTCTAGCAAGCTTCGAGCTGGAATAAGCGGTCCCGGGCGGTCCTGAGAAAAGAAAATGGTTCGCACTAAGCGGCATCATGCTTGATTCATGCTCCGTGTCCATTCGCAATTTGAGCAACAGCCTGGCTGGCCTGGGCCTGCCGGTAGGTGATGCCCAGAGTGATGAGCTCTTGAAGGCTGGCGTTCACCTTATCGTGCATGGTGGAGTCCTGGGGGGTGATGTTGCTGAGTTGCTCCAGAAGACGAGAGTGGCAGTTGAAGTAGTTCCGCTCCGCGGCTTGGAGGTTCTGGCCGTGGTGAGTGGGGGTTTGCTGAAGAGCTTTCAGAGGGTTTGTCTGAGACTGGGTGGAGCGGGTGCGCTTCATGGGTTGAGCTCCGCTAACACCGGTCACTCTGCGCTTGCGTCCGGCAGATTCCTTCTTCTTGGACTGGTTCATGACGGGAGAAGCATCCGGGGAGCTGGGGCGCTCGGAAGAGGCGTAATCATGAACACGCCTCATGTGGTCAAAAAGGTTCCAGCGGCGGGGGAAGCCATATCCTGGGATGGAACGGTCGCATCCTTCAAAAAGGCACAGGTGAGGGTTGTCTCCGTGGCCATGGAGGCCGTGGGCTTCGCGCTCATGGCGGAAGAGGCATGCATTAGAAGAAAATTGGAGTTGAGCATCCATGCAGCTGGGGACCCGGCACCTATATGGCTTCAGGTGGGAATCCAAGTATTTGCTGTTCTGGTTAGTCTCCGATCGCGAGCATCCAGGATGGGTAGAACTCACTGGTATGCACATTTTTGGGTGGTGGGGGGGTGGTTGCATGGCTTGTCTCCATTGGTAAAGGGGCAGTAGTATTTTCCATCACTGTGGGTGGACAGAGAGTAGAAAGGGTGGTCGCGCGGGTTTCGCGACTCACTTCCATCCTTGGATCTGGGTCGGGCTGGCTCCTTGACGGGAAGGGGTGGAAAGAATTCAGAGTCCTGCTTCACCTGTGGCTGAGTAGGAGAGAGCTGCAGTGCTGGCCTACGAGCATTCTTAGACTGGCGGATGGTCCTGTTCTGATGTTAAAAACTATGCATAATTGACCAAGCTTCGGAGACACTAACCTGTTGGGGTCCTGTTCGTTCAGAGGGGGAGTCAGAGGGAAGATCGGGTCTCCTAGATTGATGCCTTGGGGTCCAATGGGGGTGGTGGTGATGTCCTTGAGCATGGCATCCTCGTGGGACATGAATGCAGGGTATCCAGAGTGGGAGCAGGAGGAAGTTACAGAGAGATCATTGCTCGCTTCCGTCAATGGGGGAGACACTGGCATGGGGTGGTAAAAATTGCCGTTGTAATGATCCATGGGCTGGTTATACTGGGAGTCCGAGGCAATGTTCCAGTCGGCGAGTTGGCTGTCTCCGGCAGGAGAGCCGTGCTCAGGGGTACACGATGCGTGTGTTCCGTTAACATCATTATCAAAGGCAGAGAAATCAAAGAGGGAAGTGTAGTTGTTGCTGAAATCCTGCGCTTTTCCGTAGTCCATGTCCGGCTGTCCAACGTCAGGGAGACCATGGTATTCGGAGCCGGCCGAGTACATGATGTCGCTGGCGCCCACTGCGGAATGAAGCAGGGCATGTTGAGATAATGAGAAGGAAAGCATCTGGACTGCAGGAGAGTCAGGCTTGGTTGAAGCCAGGGTGTTGCTGTCAACAGAGTCCACATCATTCAGAGCCCATGGCTTGAGGTCGGGAACATCACTGTGGGTCGAATTTGAACACAAGGAGAAGCTGTCCTGGCTCAAGAGTTCATCATCCTGGGTTGATCTTGAGGCCATGCGTCCTGTAATAGGCCTTGATTGGGAGTGGTGGTCCATGTGAAGCATTGTGCGGGGAAGAGACATGGTCTCGGAGTCGGATTTGAGGATGGGGGTCATAATATCCAGCAGTGCTGGGGAGATTTGGTCACTAAAAGACTGAGTCAGTACATCTACAGGCAAATTATGAAAGCGACATCAAGACAAAAGCAAAATCATGCGTCCGATATCCACGGTCCAGGCTGTCTGCGATGGCGAATTTCTCCAGGAATGTCGGCGAGAAACAATAGAACGACCCAACAAGGACGGCCAAAAGGTTACCAAGTTGTCTGTCGAGCGAGTATCACTGGTCCATGCGATCGGTGTCATTGGCGTCCAATCTTGGCTGTCGAGTAAACGAAAACGGTCTACCTGCTGTGCTAAAGGGTCCTGCGAAGGTGTCGACGGCTACTCCAAGGCGTTGTTGATGTCCAAGGCTGGGTCTGTTTCCATTCAGCTGGGTTCCAAGGGGAAGTGTCATCGTGTCTGGGTCAACGGAAGTGCAACAACATTAGATGCACACTGAATTTGGTTCTGTCGGTAACAAGGGCAGGTCAAGTGCCACAGAGGCTGGCTCAGGAGAAGATTGAAATCCGCGGAAAAGCCTGTGGTCACATTTGTATTCATCCTAGGGTTTCACTCCGGTCGGAGTCATCCAGGTATTTAGGCCAAGGTCATAGATACATGTCTCATGTCATCATTCATTCATCCCAGGGTTGGTCCAAGCACCACTCCAGGCTTGGAGTGGTGCGTTATCCGAGCGAAAAGATCCAGATGGGTTTGGTTGGTGTTAGCGAGTGTGCAACATTAAACAGCACTCGAGGTCCAGTCTCACAGCGGCTGCTGCAGACATTGTTCAAGGCCTTAAGACATCATTATTGTTCTGGGTAAACCGCGACGCGGCACCATGATTCCAGCACGAGGCAAGGAGAAGCAAGTTCAAAGATCCTGAGTGTTGATGGTCGATTGTCCAGAGGTTGAGGTCGAGTTCCAAGGCAAGAGCATGATGGTATCGCAAAAAGAAGCAAGTAACGGGAGAAAGAAATAAGCGAGGGGTCTACCTGTTGTGTGTCGAAACTCAGACGAAAGCCTGGAATAGATAAGAACGAAAAGAAACAAAGCACGAGTCCTATCCAGGGTCTGGATTAAGTTCCAATGGGTTATCCGAGGTGACTGAAGCCAGGTCTTTCAATTCTTTCCAGAATCCACGGGTGTGATTGTTGAGAGAGAGAGAGAAAACAAGACAGCGATCCAGGTGATTTGACTGTGACAAATCTGGAGAGTGATAGAGTGGTAGTGGTAGAGTGGTAGGAGTGATAGGGGGTTGGAGTGGCAGAGGGGTATCAAGTAGAGTCCTTCGGAGTCGAGAAGAGAGTTCTTGGTTGGAGAGAGAGACAGTTGAAGTAGTCGAGAGAAAGATCCTTGGAAGTTGTGATAGTTGAGATAAATAGGATAGGTCAAGAGAGCAGGAGCGACAAAAGGGGGGGGTCAGGCCTTATATGACCGACTCAAGTCAGAGGGGAGGGACCGGTTGCCTCACTTTGTGAGATTGTGGAATCCTGCGGGCTTTCAGCGACAGAACGAGTGGTTGAGAGGGAACGGCACGTCCCGATTCTGATTCCTTGGATGAGTAGCGGTGAAGCGCTTTCCTTTCTTCATTGGTGATGCTCTCCGACAGCATGATGCAAATCTGCAGCCTGTTCACTTTCACACACTAGCGGACACTACGGAGGACTTCCCTGATCCAATAATTCCTCCTGTTCTGCCGCCCCGCTTGTGCCGTCTCTCATCAACTGGCTGGCGCCCTACCCACGTCAACTCGGGGATTCCAGTCCGTCGACGCAGCTGCAGGCAGACTTCCATGAGGGGGGTGTCACTGTGCCAGACGGAGTGACAGACTGCCTGCACGCACACCCCGCGCTGAAAAGTCACCCCCATCTGCTGGACTGCATGATGACCCTGGATACGAAAAAGTACGTCGCAGCTTCGAAGAAAAGCTGATGGATGCATCATCATCCATTACGCCTACGCTGAGTGGTGAGACCGCGGACCCAGAGAAGCACGGACTCGTTGGGCAGCAATGCAGCTGATGGGAAATTTCGGGAGTTTCGAATCCAGGAACCAAGGGAATATGCTTCATTTTCTACCATTGAGACTATCTGAAATTTCTGCTTGTGCGTTCATTCGTTAGCTCATAGATCAGTGATCAACAGGAGACGATAAACAAGCATGCAAGACGGTCATATCAGAAAGAAATGGTGATGGTACGGTTGTCGTTCAGCAATCCGAAGATTTCAGGTGAACTATGCTTTATGGGTAGGTTGCTCATCATACAGATGGGTCCAGCCATGGAAAGGAGAACAAATAATCGATTTTGGCTTACCTTGCAATATTAAGATTGTTCGTGCGCGAAGAGAAAAAGGAGGTCGAGGCAGTCGGCTTTCATCCATCCGACTTCCAGCCTCGTTGGACAACAGGTCGAGCGGCAAGACAAGACCAATGACTGGCAGAAGAGCTTCAGCCTTGACTTGAATGCGTTGGCATCAGCCTCAGGTGAGATGAGATGAGACGTCACCGTTGAGATACGAAATGGAAGAGAACGAAGTGGTTGGCGACAAAAAGCAAGATTTTGTGGACAAAAAGGCGGAAGCGAGTCACGTGATTCAGACCACCTGATGCTGGCTATCTCTAGTGGAGCCACAACGTCTTCTACAAGTAGATATCCGACAGCATCTAGAACCGATCATAAGGGTATCGGTGGCGTGAATGGAACAGTCCAGCCTCGCCGGATGCAAAGCTGTCAAGGGTGTGGCCACTGAGGTCGAGGTTCTTGCCTTCTCGGTCCAGCTCTCTCAATAATGCCTCTTTTTCACCTTGCCAATCGCTGAAGACGACAGATTGACCATATATCCTCAGCGGGCGCCCGTTCTCTTCTCTATTGGCCATCCATGCAAAGTCTGAGCGGCTCCGGATCTGCGGTATGGATGTCCCGGAGACAGCCTTGTTGCTCTCTGAGTGCTGTGTGCCAGGATGCGGACTTGGGAGCCAAGTCGTCATTGCAGGTCCAGTTATGTGATCAAGCTGGCTCAGGAAGTTGAGCCTAGATTCCGGCTGAGAGGCAAACTCTGGTGAGGATCCTTGATAGGTCTCGCCATGGAGACCAGGTATTTGCTGATTCGCATACACGGACTGCGAGCTGGGCATCGGTACAGGAGATGATATCATGAACCTTCCCTGTCTATCAGCAAGTGCTTGATCGTCAATGGTGAATCGCTTTCGGACGGGAGATTCAGGCTGGGGGATGATTGAGCTGCTCTCGGTCGAGTGCATCGGGTCTAATACCGGCTCGGAGACCCAATCCATTGAGTCTGAAGGTTCTGCAGGCAGCATGGGCAGCCCTTCGTCTACCAGGACGGGCTGAAATCCTTCCGGCGCACTTGATAGCTCGCGAAGGTAGGAACTTTCTGAAAGCACAGAGAGCCTACTTTCGCTTCTCGCAACGCTGTTCTGCAGAGAGTCCAGCGTCTCAAGCTCTTGGTTTGAGCCAATGGAGCTCTCATTTAGAAGCATTGATTGTGAAGACGTGCTGACCGGAATGTCCTGTTGGTGTGGGATGATATTCTGTTGGCCAACACGACGACCATTGATTTTGATTTCGATATCCCCTGGGATATTCCCTTCGGGACGAACGAATTCGCGGCCTCTCGGACGTCCCATTGTAGAAGCACCAATTCTTTCATGGTCATTCCCAGTGAGTCGTCGTCTTTTACCAAACCGGGCGAGATCTTCCTGCGGTGTAAAATCCACTTGCACTGGGCGCGCTGCCTCCACGGCTCCCCAATCGTTCTGCTCGAGTAGCTGGCGCTTCATTCTTTCTAGCCGATCGTACGGATTGGGTGGTGCGTCGGTGGTGGAGGGAGGATGAGGGTGGGCGAGTTGATCCTGGAACAAGTCAAACTGCATTCTCCCTAGCAACATTCTCTCTTACAACATTCTCTCTTACTTCTATGTCTGTATTGTGACCTTCGTCCCCGCCTTTCCCCCGGGTCTGCCGTTTTTCGAGGCTGTGGAAAAGAGTGATCTGGTGAGGACCTTTTGGAGCTGCGCTTGGCTTGCCAAAGGTCTGTTTTCGGGATTTTCCGTTGATCTCGGCGTGACGACGTAGGCGACCTCCTGTCCAGTTCATGATGCATGTGATGTTTTGAAACCTTGGACGAAGATGTAACATCGCTGTTGTGAAGGAGACGACCCGGACGGGACTGGCCTCAGTGTGCTCTATTAGGAAACCACCTTATCATGTGATGGTTTCTTGAGGTTTCGAACACTTCAGCATCATTCTTCTGCCTAGGTAAACCTGGCAATATGAATCACTTTGGTCAAGAATTGACTATTCTGTATGCTATTGTTCTAGTATTGTCTACTCCAATAGGTGTTGCATAGTATATATATTATTATTCGGTGCTCATGTTTCTACACGCACCCTTTGGGGACTAAAGGTAGTATAATTGTATGAGAATACAGACCATTGACTCCTGAGCCATATCAGCATGATCTGAGAAAGGTTTATGAGGATTCGTGCCCTAGTACCGAGACAGCAACTGACAATGACTATATAGTATGGATGAGATCACATGCAAAAAACGTGACCTGGCGCCATCTCCGCATCTCTCCAACTCTCCCTTCACCTTCATCATCCTCCTCCCCCACACCTTTCATCTCCGTCTCTATCCTATAGTCATCTTCACACCACCATAATGCGATTACTGCGCTCTATTCCCCTTTTATCCCTCCCCCTCCTCGCTCCCGCCCACCCAACTTCCCATCAAGCAGCGGAGCTAACACCGCTTCCTCTCATAATCTGGCACGGCCTCGGCGACGACTTCACACGCTCCGGCCTAACCGACCTCGCAACCTACGCCTCTACCCTCATTCCCGGTACCTACGTGCATCTAATCCACATCGGCGACACATCCTCCTCCGACCGACAAGCGACGTTCCTCGGAAACCTCACTGAACAAGTCTCCACCGTCTGCGAACAAATCGCCGCCGACCCAATTCTCTCCACAGCGCCAGCCGTCAACGCACTCGGATTCTCGCAGGGCGGACAATTCTTACGAGGGTATATCGAGCGATGCAACAACCCGCCCGTGCGGAATCTCGTGACGTTCGGGAGTCAGCATAACGGGATAAGCGAGTTCCAGGAATGCCAGTGGACCGACTTTGCCTGTCGCGGGGCGGAGGCATTATTGCGATGGGGAAAGTGGTCGTCGCTCGTTCAGAGCCAGTTCGTGCCGGCGCAATACTTCCGTGATCCCGCGGAGCTCAAGCCGTATCTCCAGAACAGCAATTTCCTTGCGGATATCAACAACGAGCGCGTCTTAAAGAATCAGACATATAAAGAGAATCTCAGCAAACTGAACCGCTTCGCGATGTTCCTGTTTGAAGATGATACGATCGTGCATCCTGTGGAGAGCTCGTGGTTTGCGGAGATTGATCCGGAGAGTGGAGATGTGATTCCGCTGCGCGAGAGGCAGATCTACAAGGAGGATTGGCTTGGCTTGAAGGAAATTGATGAGAGAGGGGGACTGGAGTTTGGGACGTTGCAGGGGGATCATATGCAGTTGCATGAGGATGATTTGGAGAGAGTATTCAAGGAGTACTTTGGGCCGGTGAAGGTTGATGTCGAAAATGTGCCTACGCTTGTGAGCCAGGGATATTAGAATCCTGGGAAGTTGTGTTTTCACTATAGTAATTATACCTAGCGACATATACCGTACTATTTGTGTTGTTATCTAGCTTGGCTCCAATCATAACCACTATATTGGTCTTCACCGTCTATTGACGCCAACGTTATCTACAAACCTAAACATACGGGAAACGATCTTCAGATTCAAATCAGAATTCAGTAACAGGCTAGAGATACATGAACCTCTATAAATCTCCACAGAAGCCATAACAATCAAAAATAACAGGGATATGAGACGAAAGGAAATCTAAGGTGTGTAGACTGTAGAGCACAATGAATGAGTACCAGCGCTCCAAAGCTGGCAAAGATGAGAAAGGTAATGAGAAACAGGGCGCAAGGTATGTACAAGAACCTCGATGAAATGGGCAAAATGCGAATAAAGTAGTCGAGCTTTCAAGAGGCAAAATGAAGGGAAAATAGGTCAAAGGAACGTGATTAGGGCGGTGGCGACTAGTACGGCGGCCGTCCTATGCCACCCGTCACGCTACGTCGACCAGAATAGCCAGAGGCGACTCTTGTTTGGCGGTTGGTTTCTGCATCGGCGGGCGACAGGAAGCCGTCGAGCAGCTTCTGTACCTCGCGTCGCTGGGGGGTGTCCTCCACTTGATGATGGCTGTATGGTTGCCCTCCAATTTTACCATTGGACACGACGCGTGTCTCTCCGCCGTTTGCAAGCCCGACGTTAGACCGAGTCTTGTGCTTGTTGAGAGACTTGTTGTCACTCGAGGTAGTAGCGCTCGATTTCCCGTTGACGGATTGTTTGCGTGATGAGTGACTGGTCGATGGACGCTCAGATGGCAAAGACCGTTGGGAATCGTTGGGGAACCCGCCTGGAATGGAAAGATCTGTAGGAATCGGTGGGACTGGAGGAATTGAGTAGGATGAGGTCCGAAACATGCCTTGCTGCGAGGTGTGTCCGTTGCTCAAGGGCCTAGGTGTCTCTGAGCCATCTCCATCAAGTTGATCCAGCCCGTCTCTTACGGATTGCGGCCGGATAGACGCTCCGTCTCCGTCATACTCCGAGTGGGAGAACCCGCTGACCATGCTGTCGCTACTAGACGACATGCTATCATTCGAAGCATCTAGTCGACCGCGCAACGGGCTAAGCCGCCGGTCTCTGTCCGGGTCTTGCACAGAAAGGACGCGTCTCAGCTCGTTGACATGCACCGGAGAATCTCTGCTAGAACTGTGGTGCGGCGTGCCCGATTTATCTGGCATACTCATGCGGCGTGAGTTCTGATTCCCTGCACCTCCAACGTGGGCGGTAGAAGGTGAACCGGTCGAGATAGAGCTGCCCCCAGTGCCATTAATGAAGGCATGGCCGCGCGCAGGCACGGTTCCAATTTTCGACCCGTTCAGAGAGAGAGCCTCGGAGTGCTCTCGTTCAGCGGCCTCCAAGCAAAGAGCTTTGGACCACGGTGAGAGTAGTTGCTCTCTGATCGCAGAAGGGAGAAGGTCGCCTTGTTGTGGATTTGCAGAGAGTAAGCCTATCACTGGTTTCCCGAGGTTGCGGCCAGGGGACCCGGGTGGACTGTGTGCTGGCATGGTATGATTATAAGACTCCTCGATTCGGCGAACGAGCTCCTCGGGGCCGTTCTTGAAAGGGGTCATTTTATCGGTCTCTCTGGTGTTATGACTGACTGCATGCCGGTCATCGCGGATGATGCTGTCGAGACTTGTTAAAGAAAGGCTGATACTATCCAGCCAAATACCGCAGCTTTTCCTTTTCTCAATCTCTGTGAAGATTTCTTTTCCAATGTCGTAAGTGTCCAGGTCGAAAGTTTCAGACAACGCCCACAGATACCCATGCACCAGACTTCCAACGTTCACTTTGGCTGCGGGTGTGCTTAGGTTCTCCAAGCTGAACAGGTCCTCTTGAAGTCGTAACACCATTGGAAGCCCGAACCTGACAGCGTTGATGCCAAGATTCTGAACAAGGCTCGTTAAGAGTAGGTGAAGGATTCGGATTTCAGTCTCGTTGACTGACCGTTGGATAGCAATTTCGTAGATAGTCAAGTGTAATAGACGAACGAAATTCGACTGAGCCACGATCAATGCCTTTTCTCTCTGATGCACACCCGCTCGCTTTGCGGCCCTTTCAGACGTATCTGACACGTCACGCCTTGTCGGCTGAACGGCAGCCCTGAGTGACCGATCTTTGAGCCGGAGGTCGTTCTTGTTCGTTTCGAGTCGCAGCCAGTACAAGAGTGCATCGACATATGCATACCGAACGTCTCTATCGGAATCCTGCAGGAGCCAATGTGTTCCTTCCCAGACGTGAATTCCAACTGGGTTCCTGGACTCCACACCAGCTGGTGCCGAGGGCCGCTGTGAGTTGGCCACCAAGAGGATGTTTTTAATCGCCCTGAGAGCGCATATCTTTGCGCTGGCCATGGAAAACGAGGCTAGATTGATCTCCGGAGAGGACCCATCTGGATGCTCGGCCACTGCCGATGGTACGCCCTGGTCTTGCCCATACGCAGGTCTAATCCGAATCAATATAGCTCGAAGCATATCGACGACTTGATCTCCATAGTAAATATGTGTGGTGAGATCGCCAATGCACTTTTGAAGGAGCAAGAGAAGCTGCTGTTTCTTTGGTGATAACGGGCCGCTGTCGTTGTAGCGAGGCTTCTCCTTTTCGTCGGATTGCTCATCTGTCGATCTCTCCGACGCTGGAGATACCAGTGATGACATGTAACGCATCAAGCCGAGTAGAATGTCAATTACGCTGAGCCCTATCATGTTCACTGATGACTTCAATAGCCAATCGATAACATATATGATGGTAAAGGCCTTGTCGAGTGAGTCTTCTTTCGGAGGGATATCGAATAGTACTTCCATGGCAGCAGTCGAGATGATGAAGCGAACCTGCACTGGACACCATTTTGCAACCACTTCAATCAATGATGTCGCCCAATTGTCCCCGTCAGTATCCAGCGAAGGGTGGTTGTTGTGCGACTGGCCTTTCTGTAAGATGAACTCCAGCACGACCTTTGTAGTGACACGAATTTGACCGCGACTGCTGCCGTTAACGACGATTTGTTCCAAACATTGGAGGGCAAGTAGCCTCATATCCAACTCAGCCTTTCGGTCGACATCGGCAATATTCTGGGCCGCCAACGCCGGATCGCCTTCTGCTGTGTCAACCGTTTGAACGGTCACCACACTATACCTTCTCCGTACCCCAGGCTCCGGTGCGTTTCGCTCGGCTTCGTGCAATTTGTGCTCCAGGGACCCAATCAACGTATCATCCCCATTGTAGAGGTTTTCCAAAATGACCGGCAGTATTATCCTCAATGAGTCGCCGCCATCTGCCGCTAGGCCAGCTTCAGAGCTAACGACGCCCTTGATGGCACGTAGACCTGCGTTCTTCCACCGAATCACTTGCGGGGCACTCGGCGCAACCTTCGTCTGGGATTGGTGTTCTTCATGGGCGAAACTCGTATATATTTTGACGACCTCCCGGTAATGATTCGCAAAGTCCTGTTCCGCAGAGAGCGCAGCCATGTCTTGGTGCCGGCAGAACGTTTCAAAAGTGGCAATCGAATCTTCCACCATTGATATATCACCCGAACGGAGCACGGTTTCGATAACGGTCAGGACGGCTCGCGCGAATATTGGTAGATCGCGGGGGACTTTCTCGATAAGCGCGCTGAGAATTTGCAGGGTGACTTGGACATTTCTACGGAAGCTTCGGTGTTAGCAAGTTGGACTTCACGAACACCCGATGGTAGTCCAGGTAATTCTTGTTCCCAATTTCTGCGGACTCACCCAATCTTACGGCGCCAGACGTCTCGGGCGGCTCTCTTTTCCAGGAAGGCGCTGACTTTGGGTATTTTGCTGCGGCGCGTGCTCACATAGTAGAGAAGATAGGAAAGTTCGCTGGAGTTGGGCTTGACATCCTGAACTCCTTTCTGGTACTGAGGGTAGCATTTGAGGACCAAGACCTGATGCTTGGGCCGGCATGACTGGCGCACGGTTTCGATAGCCATGGTGACTTGAAGAGGTCCCCAAAAGTATTTCCGGGGTTGCAGGGCCAAGTGAAGACCGAATCAGCCGATTGATAGACCCAAGAATAGCTAAATGGGGCGGAATCGAGTCGGATCGGAGGGGTTATGGAGAGATTGTTCTCAAACCATGAGGAGCGCTGGTGTCACGTCACTGTTGAGATGGAGAGTGGAGATTGGTGAGCAAGGGAGCTGCGGTCAGAGGATCATCAAGGAAAGATAGAGTCCATTGGTAGAAGAAACCCCAGTGAGCACAGCAGTCTACATGCACACGGAATGGATGGGAACTGGGCAGTACCAAGAAAGGGGTGCTAAATTGTAGAAGTTGGTTGGGAGATGAGGGAGGCTCGAAGGGGAAGGGAAGCCTCCAACCTTAACCGGCTCTGGTCAGCGCCGCAAGGTGAAAGTCGGCAAAATCAGCCTGTCCGCGGAACAAACTTGGCGATCTCACTTTCCCCAGAAAGCAGACAGACAGTGATGAACAGTGTTAGGGAGAATCTAGGTTTTTGTTTCAAGAGGGGTTCAGCACTTATTTGAATTTGCGGCGAAACACTCTATTCAGGGACAACGGGACCATAGTGGTTCACCGCGCGTTCCTTCCACTTGGGACTAACTATACCCTTTTGTCCCGAAGTCTCTCTGTTCAAGACTCTCGTCTAATTGACAATCCAACCGGGCGCTTCGGAAGCAGTTTAGTTAAGCTAGTACACGGGCTAAATGAGTCCAGTGATCTCAAGAACGAGGTCTTGGGCCAGCACCAACATCCCGTTAATCCCAAGTTGATCATATCCCCGCAACATTATCCTGATTTGATCAAGCACAGACGCGCATTCTCGGATCACAACGAGGATTGAAGAACCTAGCGCGAGCTCGCGTGTTGGTAACTTGGTGTACCCCTCGCCTGGGGACTTGCCGGGATGGTCGAAGATCACAGGGGACTACCTCGGTCACACATGAAGCCTAAGAGGCCCAGGGACGAACGGCGTCTGTGCATTCGACTCGACCTGGAAGCAAGCATATCACACCAGTAAAATGCGGAGTAATTGTTCTTTGTTCAGAAGTCGACGGTGTCGACCAGGGCCCATTTTCAATGATTCTGTAAAAGTCGGTCGGATTTCCAACACATGAGGATCGGTTTGCGAAAGATGCAGTAGAGTCAAACATGGTCAATTTCGGCCATCAGGGATTGCCTTCGTTGTTTGTCGCCTGCTCGGCTGCGATATGCTCCCCCTCTTGTTCCCCAGATGCAGCCGTATCTTTTTGCTCGCCATTGAGGCTCACCCCCGCCAAGCCCTCAATGACCTGGGGCCGAATGATATCGCGACGAAAGGTATCTTCTTGGAGAAGTCGCAGCGCTCGTAACGTCGCTCCAGGGTGTGTCAGAAACTGGGAGTATTCGGGGGTTTTCCAGTAGGAATATAGGTAGGCAAGATAGGCGGCGAACGCTTTTGCTTCTGGGTCCGCATCGTCGTCGTTCACGTCGGTGTCTTCACGAGATCCAGAGATTCCCAAGAGATTGGGGTAAGTGACGGCAAGGTGGGATAGATAGTAAGGGTTTGCGAGGGAGGAAACGAATTCGAGCTCGAGGGTGAAGCGGGGGTTCGTGAGGGTTGCAGGTGGCTGCGACTGATCTGGCTGTTGTTGAGCCATGGCTGGCAGGTGAAAGAGCGTATTGTGAGAGTTAAAGAGCGAATGAACTGGTGAAGGCGTAGGATAGTTACTCCGCGGCATGAGCCCGAGACCTCAGTTGGTTGCCTGTTTTGGTTAGTTTTACTGAACTGGGCTTAGTCCGAGGTCGAGGTCGCATGCTGTCATCTGTAGAAGGTGTATACAGGTGCGGAGTAGAAGCTTTCTTCGCTTCTTTGCTGATTCTTAATCTTGTTCTGATATCCCCATCTAAGACTGTACTGAACAGTCGGACTTGTACAGCTGCTCTGCTACAAAATGCTGGCGGTAGATGAGCCGAGTTGTTGGACTCGGCGGGCCCCGCGGGCGGAGAGGCCAAAACAATACCGTGTCTCTTCGTCCGCTCCCTCTTCCACAGCTTGCTCCTCGTCAAGCCCCCAACACCAACAATGGCCCCTCAAGTCCACTTGGGTAGCGATGTCGAGTACATCGAGACTCCTACACCAGCCCCTGCAAAATTCGAAGTCAACGATGAATGTGGTGTTCCATTGACCAAGGTCAGTCCGAACCCCCCTCGTCCACCGCTTCTTTGCTAATTCCTCAGTTTCCGGCCATCAACAATCCCACCCTGCCCGTCGACGGTCCTGGCAATGAAAGCTGGTCAAACACCCTCCTGATTGGCGCTCTCGTTGGAGTTCCCGTTTTCTTGACATACAAATTGGGCGGTGGTCTCAAAACCGTGGTGTTCCTCGGCCTCCTCACTCTCTTCCCGATCCTCATCGCTTTCTGGTACTTCAAATCTTCGCTCAGCCCTCGCACCAATGAGAAAGTGAAACTCCCCGGCCGACCAGTGGAGGAGTACGTGACATTCAAGAACCAGAGCGACAAGTTGAAATACAATGGTAGAAGCCGCGTTCCCATGCAGACCTTCGCTGAAATGTACCTCGACGGTACTGCCGATTTCAACGGTGACTGCCTCGAGATCATGGAATACCGCCACGACTGGGCCAACTTTAGCTTTACCTGGGATCTCTTCAAGTTCATCCTCGGAACCTTCGCACGGGATGTGCTCTTCCACACCAAGGAGCAGGATGAGGAGCAGATTCGCCCCAACTACGACCGCGGAAACGACCACTACGCCTGGTTCCTTGGTCCTCGCATGATCTATACCTCTGGTGTGATCTCCGACCCCGAGAAAGAAGAGACCCTGGAAGAGATGCAGGATAACAAGATGGCTGTCGTCTGTGAGAAGATCGGCCTCAAGGAAGGCGAGACTATGCTGGACATTGGCTGTGGATGGGGAACTCTCGCTCGCTTCGCTAGTCTCAACTATGGCGCGAAGGTTACTGGTCTCACCATTGCAGAACACCAGACAGCTTGGGGTAACGATGCCCTCCGCAAGGCTGGTGTCCCTGAATCGCAGAGCAAGATCGTCTGCATGGACTACCGTGACATTCCCCGTACCAAGTATAACAAGATCACGCAGCTTGAGATGGCCGAACACGTTGGTATCAAGAAGCTCACCACTTTCTTCCGCCAATGCTACGACATGCTCGAGGATGATGGTGCCATGTACGTTCAAATGTCCGGTCTCCGTCAAGCTTGGCAATACGAGGATTTCATCTGGGGTCTGTACCTCAACAAGTACATTTTCCGTGGTGCCGATGCTTCCACTCCTCTTTGGTTCTACGTCATGTGCTTGGAGCGCGCTGGATTCGAGGTCAAGAGGTAAGTCAGTCCTAGTATTCTCACAATCACTCTATCGCTAACTGCATAAGCGTCGATACCGTCGGTGTCCACTACTCCGGCACTCTCTGGAGGTGGTACCGCAACTGGCTCGGCAACGCTGACACCATCAAGGCCAAATACGGCCAGCGCTGGTACCGCGTAAGTAATCCGCTCCAACGGTGTTGTCCAATCTAAAATAATCTAGATCTGGGAGCTCTTCCTCGCCTGGTCCGTCATCGCTTCCCGCCAGGGAAGTGCCACCTGTTTCCAGATTGTCGTGGTCAAGAACCTGAACTCGACTCACCGTATCGACGGTGTGCCCACCCAGTTCAGTCTCTCGGCTGCGCTTGAGAAGAGCAGGAAGGCTGGCAAGTCTAGGCTGCCCGAAGCCTAAGCGAAGTTTCTTCTCTAGAAACAACTTGGTTCATGGTTGTAGTGCAAATGGGCGAAAGATGACTGAGAAGCTTGAGCGGGTAATGGATCCGTGGCTGGCTTGTCAATTGAACAGCCACAGATAGGTCGCGTGCTTGTATTCTGCAATTATGAAGCCGCTTGCCTGTATGGTGCTTTCAGCCTAACGCGGTGAGGAGAAAATGAGGGTTGGATGGAGGACCTGTACCTTTCGCACGTGTCTATCGTGCACTTGTCTTTTGGTAGGGTTCGGCTTCAGAGGCGAAGGGAATCATTGCCTCCGAGGACATGTGAGATATCGATGGAAAGTATGCATGTGAGAGAAAAGGAACTGAGTGGAGGGAAGTCGATGACATGACTGGTTACGTTGATGAGCTAGAAATGGATATAATGAGATTTAGTAAAAAGGTAGACAAAATAGACATATTTGATATGCCATGTTGAACAACCGAACAGATAGACCCCGGATTTCTTCAAGGTGCGTATTTACTCCATGGATGGTTTCTCAAATTACACTACAATATCTGATTCAAGAAATAATGTCAACAATGACAACTCCTTCACCTATCCCCGACTCGCAGCCACCAATTCCCCAAACCTCGACCCTCTCAACCCCTTCAAAGCCTCCGGGTTGCCCACCTCCACAATAGCCCCCTGATCCAGCACAACAACCGTATCGAAATCCATAATCATCTCCAATCGATGGCTGACTGCGATTACGGTATAATTCCTGAATTCCCGCCGGATGATCTCTTGCATTACGCGCTCGGTTTCGCGGTCCACGCTGGAGCTGACTTCGTCTAGGAGGAGAATTCCACCGGGGCTACTACCGGGGATGGAATCGGAGTTGTTGTGAGATTGCGAACCTGTTTTGCTGCGGATTATACGTCGTAATAGGGCTCTTCCAAGGGAGAAGAGTTGTCGTTGCCCGGCACTAAACGTTGAACTAGACATAGGGGCGTCCAATCCTCCTCGTTCGAGAACGAAGGGCCACAGCCGGACTGCTTCGAGGACAGTTTGGCGTTCCTCCCTTGTGGCGAGGGATGACGGGTCTAGGTTGGCAGCGAATGTTGTGCCGTCAGGGAGGAAGACTGCATCCTGTGGTACCGCAATAATGCGTTCTCGAAGGGTTGCGCGATGGATCCGACTCAGAGGGACATCATCAATAAGAATAGCATCTGGTGTCTCTGTTCCTGCGGCGATAGGGTCGAGGAGCTTCAGCAGGAGGGCGAGAATAGTAGATTTGCCGCTTCCTGTGCGGCCGCAGATGGCGATTTTCTTGCCTGGTTTGACTGTGAGTGTTATATCTTTGAGTGCGAGGTTATCTTTTTCGCTGTCAGAGGCAGAGGTGGGTTTATATCGGGCAGATACACCGTTCAGCTGCACCAGTCCCTGCTCAGGCCACGATTCATCTGGAACGATATCTTCCTCTTCGCGGTCCTCAGGCGCGACAGTCTCATTGAATGTCTTCAAACGCGCAATCGCCCCGATTGATGTTTCTAGCTTCGTCCACTCAGTGACAATGCCGGACAAGCTGTCCCCGAAGCTCATGAGTGAGAACAGAGATGCACCGGCAAAGGCAGAACTCGATTGCAGTTGCACGGCAAGCGTTGTGAGTACCGCTGCGATCACCATAACAACGAGGTTCAGGACTAGGTTGAGCCATTCCTGAATCATTAGTAGGAGGTATGCGGGTCGTTGACTGGTGTTAAGTAGATGTGCGTTTTTGCGGATATCCTCCGGTAGAAAGCCAAAGGCACGGAGGGTGGCAATGCCTTTGAGCGTATCGAGGAAGTGTGTGTATAGGGGACTCTTCGTCTCTAAATCTAGCAATCTCAATTGCCTTGAGGTTCGTAAGTAGAATTTCTGTACAAGGTATAGCAATCCAATCAAGATCGGGTAGCTGATGGCAAGATAAGCAGAGGAAGTCAGCATGACAGCTGCCTGACCCAGGGCCAGGAAGATGCAAAATAAAACGTTTAGTGTTGCATCTGGTAGCTCCGTATCGATCAGGTTTAGATCCTGCGAGAACAAGTTCGTGACAACCCCAGTATCTGTATGGGTGAAGAAGGAGAGTGGCGCGCACATTAGGGTTGTCAACGCTTGTTGGTGCAGGTTGGCCCCAGCTTTCTTGATGGCAAAAATGTAGAGAGCTATGCCTAGGGAAAGCAGAGATATCATAGCACAAACTTGAAGCAGGGCGTAGAGACCGGCGTAGTATGCGTGGCCGTGTGTGGGATAGTCCAGCGAGGCGGCATTGCTCCAGTATGTTAGCCCTAAGTTATCGATTAGATCATAAACGGTAATAAAGTGTAGAATGGAGGCATAAGAGCTCACATATAGTGGGAAAGTTTGTGAAGAATCCCCAGAGAGCTGCGAAGAACAAACTGCATAGTGCTATGAACCGTCCCATACTGTTGATATAATGTTTATAGACCGTTTTGTCTCCCAGCTGTCTGACTGCCTCTACCTCCTCTGTAATATAAGCTGGCGACGTGCTGGTAATCGTGGCTGTATGAGATCTTGGTGTATCAATCTTAGGGCTAAGGTCGGGTGAGGGCGTAGAGGACTCCTCCTCAGAAGTCCCCTCGACTTTAACTCCCAGTCGCTGAACATACCCCGGACTGTCCGACAAGCTTTTGAACGAGCCCTGCTCCACAATCTTTCTATCCTCAAGGGCAATGATATGATCTGCGGCAGGAAGATGTTTGACACTATGCGTGCAAAGGACCACCGTTGATCCTCTGCGTCTCAGCAACCCGTCTGCACCAAAGACCTGCCGGAAGACCTGCTCTTCGGTATCTGCATCAAGTCCACTAAAAATATCATCAAGTACCAACAGATCTGACCGGAGGTACAGTGCCCGCGCAAGAGACACTCGTTGCTTTTGGCCGCCTGAAAGCGCGACGCCATCAGACCCAATGTTGGTCGCATCGGCCTGGGGCAACATTGCAAGATCGAGGCCGAGGGAGGTAGCTTCAATGACCGCATTATATCGCTCTTCATCGAACGGAGAGAACCCTATGATATTATCTCTCACTGTGCCGTTCCAGAGAAAAGCGGTTTGCTCGCAGAAGCCGACATGGCGGTAGGCCGTGTTCAATACAACATGCCCTTTGCTGAAGGGGATCTCGCCTAGAAGAGCCTTGCAAAAGGTGGATTTGCCCGAGCCCACGGGTCCAACGACCATGGTAAGTGACGATGCTGGTATTCGTGCACTCATGTTTCGAAGGATAAACTTGCCGTCCGTCCAGCCAAAGTTCGCGTCCGTGATAATGATAGCCCCTGTAGAGTTCGTCTCTGTGGGTTCAGAGGCCTTCTCTGTACCCTGGTGTTGGCTACCTAAAGTATGTCGAAAGTCACAGCGTGGTTCGGACTCTAAGAAAGCCTGGATCCTCCCCAAGCACGCTAAACCGGAAACCAACTCAGGTATCGTCTGGAAAAGCATTAACAGGGGGTTTGTCAATAGTGTCAGGAATGCGAGACTAGTAAACATGGTCGATGCTTCGAGCTTTGTTTGGGCAAAAGCGAAGGTGAGCGGAGGACTGATGAGCTGTGGCATGTAGGCGAAGACCGCGGCGATGATGATGATTACCCGGAACTGCGCTCCAGCTGCAAGCTCGTCTACTCGGAGTTGTTGCATGTAATGAGACACAGCCGCAGAGAGACCGGAGATCTTGAGTGACTTCATGCTCGCGATGACAGTAGCTGTTAGCCCGACCCGTTTCTGGACGCCAGACATCCAAGCCCGTTGCGAGTCGCCAGTGTATCTGACAAGAATGGCAACGCCAACCAGGCACAGCAGCACCACACCGAGCGGAGCGACGAACGCAATTCTGATTTGTCGATACAGCATCCAGGCGGCGAGTGCAGCCTGGATTACGCTCGCCCAAGTCTCGTGGATAGACCGAAGAGCTTGCCGGATGCGCTCCATGTCTGTGCTCATCAGTGTCAGAGCAGCGCTATCATCAGATCCTCCTAGACGGGCTCGAGTGGCAGCTGCAAATGTCTCGGTAACTAGGACTGAGCGTACCATAGTCCGCAGTCGATGATGGAAATACCAGTATAGGGCATACGATACGCTCACTCCTCCATAAATAAGCATGCTCGCGGCAATGAGACCATATCCGGCATTAGCATCTGGCTCCGGGTGAGCAAGGTGAAGCAAGAGTGTCTCGATGAAGAGTGGCTGGCAGAAGGTGAACCCAATCAAGGCCAGTCGCGGAGCCACAGGCAGAAGAAGGGGCACTTTTAACGTGCGTACCAGAACCTTCAAGAGGCCATATTGGTCACCCTTCAGCTTTACACCCTCAAGATACTTTACAAACCTCCCATGCAGTGCTTGTGCCTCAATAGAAGAGTCGAGCGGGTAAAGATCGTCGACCTTGAAGACCTTCTTATACCCAGCAAGAAACAGCTTATTGAGCCAGAAGAAGACGCCGAGGGAGAAGATACCGCTTGTTTCTTCGGGGCTGTGGTTTTTCGTGTCCCAGGTTACCCACCTGGTCTTTTGGTAGGCTTCCAGTAGTAAGATGGCTGTCTTGAGTCCCACCGAGGCACAGAAGATACTGGTGTAGGTGGTTTCGGGTGTGGTATCCGATGACAGAAATAGAGTCCTGGTTTGAGCTGCGTCAAGAAGGAGGGTGATGAAGAGATAGCTGTTTAGGAGAACCGACGGCCTTGGGCTGCGGCTGTGGTCGACGAGACTCAAGGTGAGCATCAAGAGAGTTGCCACAAACTGGAGAACGGAGGAAGCGATGAAGATGCTGGTGACATGGAAGGAGCCAATGGCCACCAAGACGAGGAGGGCAAGTTCCAAGCTGGCGTAAACGGCAAGGGCAGCCTACAGTGACTCATTAGCTGGGGCATTCATATCAGAAACTCTCCCTGGAAGACTTACGAGCTTGACGAACAGCAAGGCCGGCGCTTTCACCACGATGGGCTTGCGTGCCTGGGATACCGTATGCCATAGGACTGTTGGGATGAACAGGACAGATGGGATGATAGAGAAGAAGAGGTGCTCAAATTGGAGACTGAAATCAAAGCCGTCATGATTCAGCTGGAGTAGGTTCTCATCTCCTGTGAAAGGCATTTTAATGGCTAGTCAATCCGAAAGAGCAGGGCAGGGCAGGGCAAAGCCGGCTTGATATAGGGTCAAACTGTTAGCGCGCGCGCGATGTAACCTTCCAGGCATCAATCAAGCTAATACTTTGTGGATTCTAGTTGGTTAGGCAGTCGATAAGGCTTGATTCAAGATTGAGACTCAAGTATAAACCTTGAAGTGTGACTTAAGATCATTAAGTTACCTCTGGATGGCTGATTACTCTAGGGTAATTGTAATTATCAAAAGCATGCCACCAGCCCGGTTTAAGAGGGTGGAAGGCGCTAGAATGGCGTGATAAGGCTACAACGATACCTGTCGAAAAGCGTCTGCCTGTGCAGTGTGGGCTTGCATCGCTTGTACTATCAAGAAACATCTCGTCCCTGATCTCCGGGTGGGTTACGCAAGGGCTGAATCTCAGGATCCTGAGGTCCTACTCGTTGTGCCTAGTCAGTGCGCTGCAATATCCCCTTGCGGCCACTTGAGTAACCGTCAACGTCGTAAAGTAGCACAGATAGAATCATTTAAAGCTCCAGCTGAGTCCCCGCTGAGAATCTCCGTCTCGCCCTTTCTCATGAGATTGTTACTATCATGGCATCGCTCCTCCTTTTTGCCTCTTTCTTCCAAACATCCATCGCTCAATCACCACCATGTTTCTGGCCAAATGGGAACGTCGCTCAGGACTACGAGCCCTGTCCCAATACTAGTGTCTGTTGTTTTGTCGGCGAAGCCTGCTTGAGCAACCGACTGTGCTACGGCGCCAAATACAACATCGCCTATCGCGGCGCCTGCACAGACCAAACGTGGCCCGAAGATGAGTGCCCTCATATCTGTCACACTGGTTCGCATGCATCTCAGTCTCTTGCATACCTAGTATCAAGCAACTAAAACATTGACTCGTGCTCGTGCAGAAATAGCTGGCGGATGGGCGAACATCTACCCCTGCCCCGGAAACCCAAACCAGGTGATGACATGCGGAGCCGCGGGGTGGGTTACGGGCTTCTGCGAGGCAAACCTGTCGACCTGTCGAGGGACATGTCGCCGTGGCACGAGTCTTTGAGTCTAGCGAGAGCTCGACATCCACCACCACCACCTCCTCCTCCTCCTCGTCTTCCGCTACGAGCACAACCTCAACGACATCTACAACACCTAATACTAGCTCTAGTGCCACGGCCTCTGCCTCGAACAACACGGACGGTTCTTCCGGCAACGAAGTTGCTTTAGGAGTTGGCTTGGGGGTGGGGTTGGGGCTGCCACTCCTCGCGGTGTCTATCGGCTTGCTGGTTGTTGGGTGGAGGGCAAGAAAAGCGAAGAGAGAAGCCAATGATAATATAAGGGCTATGCAAGCGCAAGATTATGGTCGCGATAGCAAGCCTGCGCAGGAGGTAGGGCAGGATACCCCGCTGAGAGAGCTTGGTGGGCATTCGGGGGTGCAGGAATTACAATAATTATGTGAATCTATAATCAATCCAGTCTTTGGCTCAGAGGAGTTCCATCATGCCCCTCGCTTTTGCTTCTTCGAGGACTGGGGTGGAGTGGCTGAGCAGCCTCAGCCTTGTCCAGCCTCACACATAAAAGGGCACACACCTCCCACCATTAGCACCCGATACTTCACCAAAACCCTCACTGCTGCCATGCCTTCTCCAGCGGCCAGGATAGAAGATCCGCATGAGATCCCATGGCCAACAATCTTCTTCTGGATGGCGTGTTTCGCGCTCAACTCCATTTCGCAGCCCACAGGCAGGATGTTGGGCACACGGTATCGCCACCAACCTGTCCTTCGCGGCTCACCCATCTTATGTGCTTTTGACTCGGTCAATATCCTTGTGTCTTGGTTTATATATCTAATTGCCCCTACCACTTCACCGACGAGCATTCGCCAGGCAGCAGCCCGAGTTCTTCTAGAGCGCGTCACCGACGACAGCTGCGGTAATCCAGATTTAATAGCAATCAAGGACACCAAGGCGCAGTCCAGAGTCCGCTGGTTCGGATTCCTTCTTGGGGTTCTACCCTCTGCTATCAAGCTCTTCGTTAGCAAAGGGATTCCCCTGTCTCAAGTAGCCGGAGCCATGTACCTCGCGTCGTGGCTAATCTTTGAGCTCCTTGTTCTAGTTGCTCAAATTGATGAGAAAGTCAATAAAACAGCAGCCCACGAAACAGCAGTCAACGAGACAGTCGACAATCCAGCCGACGAGGAAGTCGGTGAGAAAAATAATAGAGAAACCGACAAGACAGTCAACTCTGTCGACCCCGGCATCCGTTACGCATGGGCTATCGTGGCGATGATCGCTCATATGCTTATCTTCTGCCTCCCGGTGTCGGCACAGCGAGATTTCCTCAACAAAAGAAGCTGGAGCTCTATATTCACTGGTCTAATGAATCCATTCATGACATTTTCCATCCCGCTTTGGTCTCGCCCACTCCGAGACCCTGATCTCGAAACGACGAGGGCGTCGTTGTTCCGCCTGACGGTCTGCGCAGTGATTCAGTTCATCCATCCTGTTCTTGAGTTCTGGGACCTGGGCAACAAGACCGTCCAAATCTCGCTGTTCTGTGCTGCTGCCCTAGTTGCCGGTGTTTTTGGGCTTCTCGCGCTGCGATGGGCGAGGACTGTGATTGTTTCGTTGCATGTGTTGAATCTTCTGGTCCAGTGGTTGTTTTTCTATATCTTCCTGTATGACCCCGTGGGGACTTATCAACCCTCATGGTTGCGGTGGTTTGGTTAGAAAAGAGAAATCAATAGAGCGGACGTCCTTCTCGGTGTCCTTTAATATGGATTATGGAGATTGCTGCCTACCACTCCCCTTGGAATTACTTGGCTATATCCCTAACTATGTACCTTGGAACCCCTACACACACTCTCTCTCTTGATGACGACTTTGTTCTCCCAAGCCTCCGAGGCTTCCTGGTGCAGGGATCATAAGCGCCGGACAAGTGGTTGCTTTTTCCTTAGCGCCTGCAGTCATTCCCTCGCATTTCTCCCCAGCGGCAGTCCCCTAGAAGAAGTTATTCGGATAAGTTATTTTAGGACATGTTCCTCACGGCAAACTGGCCAGTACTAGTACTGAGAACTAGAGGCCTGCCGGGATTCTTGTGCCAACACCACCAACGTTCGACGTGCCCCCGAGGCCAGGATCACGAACCAGCAGGGGTCGGGACAGCCGGCGCAAGAACGGTCGTTTCAGTTCAGGCTGGTCTATTGCTAGCAGCCACTAAATCCCTATCGTACAGGGGGGAGAGCGAAACATGCCAGAGTCATGGGGTCTTGGTTCTGCGCCGCCAGCAAGGCTGATTCTGTCTTTCCGCAAAGGCAGCAGTCTGCTCTCCCTCAGATTCCGTTCAAACTTGTAACCATGACGGACATTCGAGAAGCACAAGTCCCTCCCAAGCAATCGACCCCTCGAGATGAACACGACCTGTCGCTCGTCTCTTGTTCCAGTACCCCGGTACTCACCCCCACCTCTCAAGAAGACCTTGTCTTCAGCCCGAACGAGTCCCTCTTGTCGGATGCGACGGATGCGACGGACTACGGATGGGATACTCCCACTCCAGGGACACCTTGCAAGCAGAATGAGCTATCTTCAGCGCCAATCCCACGTATTTTGATCCGAGCTCCCACAGTTAACGATATCACCTCGGCTATCTCGCTTGCATCGACATCACCGACCCTCAGTGCTGCAGAAAGCTCAAATACCTGCTTATATTCGGACGATGAAGATGAGCTGAATTCGGCCAGCGCTGCTGCTGAGACACCCTCCAAATCAGCTGAGAGAATCGAGCCTTTAGGCCTGCTCCAAATCTTTTCTACCCTTGATGTATCCAAGGGATCTACTCGACGGCAGTCGTTCAGCGCTACGCCAGACTACAGCTTCACGGCGCCAGGTCTCGCATTTAAATCCAGACCGCGGTCGCTTAGTACGAGTGCCCTACCTGTTGCAAGTCATCAGGGCAGTTCTGCTTCCTCCGCCTCTGAGTCGATCATAGAAAGTGAACCCCATCGTCAACCCGGTGCCGAAACGACACCGGCCGATGCCACACGCGAAACCTCAACTAGAAGCATCAATGTCGAAGAGCTCGCCAGGGAAGACCTGGCTTTCAGGGAATCGCTGGCTAATATCTTGCCTCTTTCGATTCAAGAACTGCTTGCGGAAGACGATACACGATGCATCGCTACCACTAAAAAGAATGAGAGATGTAAGCGTCGGACACCGAAAGGGCCAGCAGTCTTGAGGGCTCTTGACAAAGCTCAAACCTCACGCACTGTCAACATAGAAGAGATAATTAAGGACATCTTCGAGTCGGCTCTGTGCGGATCAACGCATAAAAAGGCCGCCGAGGGCATTCTTTCTGGCAAGAGCAACTCATCCATGAATCAATCGGACCGTCTGCTTATTATGAAGCAACGACTCGAGAGCATCACTGCCGGTAGTAAGGAAGTACCTACCATCAAGGCCGAGAGGGCAAGTTCAATCGTTGCCGATGATGCAGGTCTCACCTCAACCCTACCAGCTATTACTGCCAGCATCACCCTACCAGAGCCTGACCCATCTCCCACACCAGCTCTACCCGACTTTGTACCCTACATATCGACGGTAGATAATCACTTACCCGTCAGTGAGCGACTACGAAAAATCCTCACCACCCCTCTCACACCAGGAGACGTGTCCCGCCAAGGACTAATGTACATCTACCAATGCCAGGGCAAATTCGGGCACTTCAAGATCGGATACACCATCAACGTCAGAGCACGTCTTCAAGGCTGGGAGAAACAATGCGGCAGAGACCTATGGTGCTACTTCCCACTGAAGGACCCAGACACCACACCTGTGCTGCACATTAACCGTGTGGAGAAACTCATACACACCGAACTAGCCGCGTATCGTCGTCAGGAGATGAGATGTGCGGCCCAGACTTGTGGAAAGAAGCATATAGAGTGGTTTGAGGTTGGAGAGGAAATTGCTACGAAAGTTGTGAAGAGGTGGATGGAGTGGATGCGTGAGGGTCCTTATGAGCCGAGAAAGGGTTCTGATGGCGAGACTCGGTGGGTTCTGCGGGACGCGCAGTTGCAGAAGCTTGATATACTTTGTGCTGTGACTGAGATAGTTTCAGCTAGCTCTGCTTTGGCTAAGTCGACTCGACTGAGCCGGCCAAAATCTAGGGATGGGAGGGGCCGCAGGAAGTCGATGCTTCTCTAGCTGGTAGGTATTTGTATTCTTCTATATAGTCTGGCGTGTACATGAGAGCCTTTATTTGATGTCTTTTATATAGCATGTTGATCTAGCACCAACGATATCAAGCAACTGGCAAAAAAAAAACGACATCCCCTCCAACTAGCCCTAAGCCACACACCCACTAACTCACTCATTAACGAAGAGCTGCGCTCATTACAAACAAAACATCTATCTGAAGAAACGCCTCCTCTTTCCTCAACCGCAGTCCGCCAACACCATCGCACCTACCTGCCAGCCAGTCAACAGCGGCCTAATACAGTGAGCCATTCAAGCTCTAACAATATTAATCGACTCCCTTCGCGCTGTGGAGAGCTCAATCTTGCGCCCGACATGCTCAATGGGCCTCGCCATGCTCCACCGCCGGCGTGGTTCTAGTAGGGATCGACGCCGCCAGCCGTGCCCTGAAACAGATCATCCACTATTTAGACTCTGACCCAGAGGAAAGAACTCTGATAGTTGCGCGGAAAGTAGAGCTCGTAGCTCTTGCACAGCAGCTTTACGCAGCTTGCAGGCACGTTCTGCTCAGGGGGTATGGCGCTGTCGATGACATTAAAACAGAGATGATGACGGTGAAAAGACGCTTGGAGGGGTTGATTGGCCCTGAGGATGTTATCTTGGAATGCGTGGATATTCCAGTTGATCCTTTCTCCGTTAATGGAGGGGTAGTTGGTCCTGCTATGTTTGATCTGGAACCTTCAACCTCTTTCGATATGTACAGGGGTGCTGCAGATTTCCTCGAGAAGTAGAGCCCTCAAAGAAGCATTGACCAGGTTGTTCTCAATCTTATTGTAAAGAAACCAGCTGCAATTGTGAGTGTGCCCGAACGTTGTCATAGATTAAATGATATAAGAATAATGGTTTACAGACAAAAGAAACATAGCATGACCAAGCCCACCACTCACCCCCTCCTCTCCCCATCCCATTCATACCCAGACACAGACTGGGTCATAGAATGCCCATTCCCATTGCCACTCCCACTACCACCCACAGCATCAGCCTCAATGCCAACCTCCTCCCTCTCAACAACAGTCTCATGCGTAACCCTAATCTCACCCCCTCCCCCACCCCCCTTCGCACCAAAGCCACTCCCCTCAACCAGAATCTCCTCATCGCTTCCCCTAGCCGTCAAATGACTAGTCATCAGCCCCCTCGCCTTATCCCTCTTCCGATCCCTCCCCGTCCCCGTCAGAGTCCCATTCATCGTCCCCCTCGTCGTCGCCCCCTCCGTCGACGCAAGCGGGTAGTCGCCCTTCCGTCTCGACGGACCCTGGCCATAACTCGATGGACCCCCCGTGCTGCTGAAGAGCGCCGAGAGACCGATTTTGTTTGCCCCACGACGGATCAGAGGTTGGATGATTGGGAGGTTCGAGACGACGATTGAGACGAAGGATTCGCGACACGCCCATTTGGAGCCTTCGATTGCGCCGTTGGGGCCGGCCTGATGGAGTTGTGGTTAGTGGGGGATTTTCCAAGGTGGCGAGGTGGAAGGGGGCATATACGGTGAGAATAATCACAGCGCGGATGATAGCGGCCATGATGACGAAGATGGCGCCGCTGAAGAGAGCCATTAGAGATATTTTGCGCCGGGTGCCGATGCGGACGGCCCAGAGGAGCTGGTCTGGTTAGCTGGATATTATCGAGATTTGTGTAGGAGGCGACGAACCGGCAAGGGGATAGACATGAGGTAGATATCGGTCAGGACATTCGGGATCATGACGACGAGAACGTAGACCATCGAGCGGGCGGGTTGGCATGTATCTAGCTTATCAGCTTGGTATATAGAACTCTGTAAGACGTTGACTCACTCCCCGGATCCGGGCTAACCTGCCAGAACCTATGCATGGGCTGACAACTAAGCACGATCGTCAAAGCCACAGCAAGATACGTGACGCCGAGGATGATATATCCGGTGCGGACTCGAGTCGGTAGGTGCGTTAGTCCAGTTCTGTGTCAAGATCTATTAGCACGTTCCGTGTAGATCAAGGGCATATAGCACTGGGCGTACGTTAAGCGGGAGTAAAACACCGCCAGCGAGAACTTGATTAACCACAGAACCATTGTGTATAGTGACCATCCTGCGACTTGGATCTTGGACCCCATGATCCGGTTGTAGTATTCGCGTGAGGAGGGATCGATTGCCGCGCGCTCGTCATCCGTCATGTAGCTGTTGGTGAGACCATCGTATTTGGCTCCGACAAGGTATGCTAAGGAGACTTCGACCGCAAAGACTACCTATTAGAAGAGTGTCAGTTTGAGACAGTCGGTCAAGTAGGACATGAGGAGAGACATACACCAGCCAACGGCATAAGATAGTCATCGAGCTGAAAGTTCGTAGGGCCGACTTGGGCCCATCTGGCATATACTCGAAAGACAATAAACACCAGCCCCAGCGCCAACAAAGCAAAACTCTCAGCATAAGTGTTGGCCATCTTGACGGAATGCACAAGAAGCAAAAACACAAAACAACGAGTGC
The DNA here is from genome assembly GCF_047715665.1 of Aspergillus karnatakaensis. Classification (NCBI taxonomy): domain Eukaryota; kingdom Fungi; phylum Ascomycota; class Eurotiomycetes; order Eurotiales; family Aspergillaceae; genus Aspergillus; species Aspergillus karnatakaensis. The sequence continues at coordinate 18,915 of NW_027395791.1, read as the reverse complement.
AGAAACCACAAGTCACGCCAGGGGATATAAGCAGCAAGCACTGCAAGGTGACAGACTTCGAGCTATGGATCGGCATCGAGTCCGGGGAGCGATCTCGAGCTGAGCCCTAGAGTCCGCCCATCGCAATTTCACTCCCCACTCGTGGAGCCCCTCCCTGTTTTTCGCCGCACTTGTTCCGTGGCTGTTGACAACTTGACAGCCAATATGATAGAAATGGAGTCTGCCACTATTGATCTGTCCCTGCGGGAATGCAGGGGCGCTCGATATTCCAGCTACCGTGCATTATCAACAAGCAGAGTACGTATAACAAACCATTCAACCGCCCGCGTCTCGTCACGATTTCCCCATTTAGCACACACTTGGCAGAAAAGTCTAAAGATCCTGCTACGACCAAAGCAGTATATAGCGCATCCTTGGCCGAAAGTCCGCCGACGGAGTTTGTCCGACATGTTGGAGTCTTTCACACACCGGTCGATCAGATGGCTTTAGGGTAAACGCTTGCCCTGCAAGAGGTGCTCGTGAGATTTCCATCCTGTTACATGAAGAAACGATGTGCTATCTTGCAGAATGGGTTAAGGGTTGAGGACACTCACATGCACAAGCTGGCTGTAGGAAATAATCTCCGTCTTCTCCGCTTGGTACTTTGGTAGGCTACTTACTACCTGCTTCAATCCAGTAACGGCTGGTCGCTAGCTTCTGCCAGGATTGACGCTTGGTTGTCAATGATCGAGTCGTCCTTTTGCCCGACAGGCGTCAGAATACTTGGCAGGAGAGATACATGCATCGCAAGGGCGGCAGGTCCATGGTTTATACTTTATCCCGTGTCAGTAGTACACGATGTGATGTTCTTCGCTGCACCTACTACCCAACTACAGTACCTCTATACGGATTACAGCCCCTATCCTTGAAGGCCCACAGCGAACAGGCAAATCCACCCACCGGCCCGGTCTAGGAAAAGGGTCCAGAATCTCAACTGTCAATCTGGCAGACACAGAGTTCTTTGGGAGTGAACAATACTCAGCAAGCAGAAGGGTCTGGGTGTGGCATATATATCCAGAGGTTCAAGCTCCTCTGAGCTCTGATTTATGGTCCGCCATCAAAGCAAGGCTCTCTTTCTGGGACACATAATATCAGCCTCGACAATCGTTGAACATCTGTTGGATGCCGATCGTCTGTATAACGTTTTCCAGGGTGAAGAATCTAAGATACTCGGAGATGATGCTCAGTCGAGAAAGCAAACCGAGCCGGGGGTAAATGATAGCGGGGAATTCACAGTAGACGATTTACAAAGTAAGAGCAGGCAGACCAGGGGCGACAAGAACAAGACTGCGAGCAAGAGCCGTGCGGAAAAAGGGTTCCGAGTGGAGGAAGTAACCGAGAAAAAAAGAGAAATGACAAGGGTGGGATTCGAACCCACGCCATATAATGACACGTATATCTATTGATGCTTCAGGTAAGCCTGAAACGTGCGCCTTAGACCACTCGGCCACCTTGCCTGTTGATGTATTATTCCTTTGTTTTAAAACTTGTATCCTATGTAATAATACTCAATGACCCCCGATGGAATTGCACGAAGATGGATGGTTATGCGGTTTTTGTCTAGATCAGTGAATAAATATGATAAAGATTCCCATATAGATGCTCATGTCGAGGTATAATACGCTCAAAAAGTCTAATCTGTTGGCTGGTCGCATTTTGCTAGAACATTGTTTACCTCCAATGCTACCGCTAATATATATTGCTGCTTTTCAAATGTCATTTTTACCAATAATGACTAACGAGGCACAAATGAACTCTCATACAAATCTGTTGAGGCTGTCCTATTGCTTACTTGGTCCCATGTTGTATTTCGAATCCCTCAACCCATTGTACGATACACTCATGTTTTATAAATATACCCACTTACCCGGAGTTCCGAGCATGCAGAAAGCCAAGCATCTGTATACCTTCGGACTTTCAGTTTAATAGGTATATAAACTGTTGTCTTTCGGTCATTTCTCTGTTATCCAGCAGTCTATTACTCGTGTCTGCAGTGACTACTTTGAAAGCATACCGCTCTCTACCAGTCTCACTCGTCATTTCTTATATCACTCCCTCCATAAACAACTCTACCTATCCGCAATGGCTACCCTACTGATATACGGTGCAACTGGCTACACCGGTCGTCTCGCTACAGCCCACGCCAGAACCCTCGGTCTGAACATCATTTTGGCCGGACGCTCCGAGTCAACCGCAACGTACGCAAAGGAACTAAACCTCCCCTATCGACTCTTCACCCTCGACGACCCCTCCAACATCGACGCTGGTCTAAAAAACATCACAGCCGTCCTCAACGCCGCAGGCCCTTTCCTCCGCACCGCAGAGCCCCTCATCGAAGCGGCAATCCGCAACAAAGTGCACTACCTCGATGTCGCCGCCGAACTAGACAGCTACAAGCTTGCAGAGAACAACGACGCACGCGCTAAAGAAGCCGGCGTGATGCTCCTCCCCGGCTGCGGCGGCAGTGTCGCCATGCTAGGCTGTCTCGCCGGGCACGCCGTAAAGCGAGTCGAGAACCCCACGAGCATTGACATCTCGCTCTACGTCGCGGGATCAATGTCGCGCGGGTCCGCAATCAGTGCCTCGGAGAATCTAACCGCAGAATGTCTGCAAATCAAAGACGGAGAACTTGGCCCCCGCGACGACGCCACAAACACCATACAGCTCGATTTCGACAACGGGGCTGGTGAATTGGTCAATTACCCCGTTACGCTCCCCGACCTGATTACCCTGCGCCGGTCAACCCAGGTCCCGGATATCCGGACTTGGGTGCATGCTGCGGGTGATGCGTTTCCTACTGGTGATTTGGCGGCGTTGCCGGATGGGCCGACCGAGGAGCAGAGGGCTGCGTCGCCTTATCATGCCGTGGCTGTTGTGACAGGGGCGGACGGGAGTGTGAAGCGGTCGGTGCTGCATACGGTTAATGGGTATACGTTTACTGGATTGGCTTCTGCGGAGGGTGCAGGGAGGGTTCTTGCTGGTGCTGTTAAGCCGGGGTTTCAGACCCCGGTGCAGGCCTTTGGGAGTGAGTTTGTGGAGGTTGTTGAGGGCACTAGGATTGTGGATTTTTGAATACGATAGACGGAGGAGCGTTTGGAGGTAGCTGAAGTCAAATGTAGTATAGAGTTTCATAGCTGGGTAGAGACATAGAAGTGAAACCTCACTGGCTGAGAAAAGGGTCATCTAATCTAAAGCTTCAATACCTCTAACTCGACCTTCAACCGTATACTCCCATCTCCACTCCTTCAAGAACTGCCGCACTGTCATTCCATCCCCGGCGTTCGACTCCAGCGTACACAGCCCTTCCTCCAGAAATGTAGGCAAGCACTCCCACGCACAAAACTCATCATCCAACACATTCTGAAGAAGCGAGCGGCCCTCCCCATCTCTCGTCATAACGTCAGCACCCGCTCTCACCAACTTCATAAAGAACCCGATATCCCCAGCCTCCACACAACAAGAGAGCGGCGTTCGCCCCTCCACCGTCCGCGCATTCAAATCCATCTCCCCAAGTTCCAGTAATGTGTCTATAAAGTGAGCATCTCGCTGACTCAAAGCCGCTACCTGAAGCGCCGTCTTCTTATCCTCGTAAGCAACAAGTTCCGTATCCGGCTTGAACGAGAGTAGTGTCTTGAGCGCGGGAATGCACCATTCATCCGGGCCCGGTTTGCCATTCATCATCATCAGATGTAGCGCTGTGAGTCCTTCCTCATCTTGAGCGTTGATATCTGCCCCGGCTTCGACCAAGACTCGCAGAGCAGCGCTATGGCCTTCTTCCGCGGCGAAGTGGAATGGTGTTTTTCCTTCGCTGTCGCGAGCATTAACGTCCGCTTTCTTGTTGATGAGAAACCTGATAATCTTCGCGGAGCCGCCGATGGCGGCGAAATGAAGCGGCATGCGGCTTTTGGCTTTATCCGGTAAGTGGATGTCTGCGCCGTGCTTGGTGAGAAGGGTTACTGCTGGGGCGTTGCGATTCAGCGCGGCGATGTGCAGGATGGGGCTATCCCAGGGGCTGGACTTGGGTCTGGCGCAGAGAGTGTTGAGGTTTGCACCATTTCTTATGAATGCAGCAATTACTCTATCCCGTTTGAGGATTTCTTCTGTTGTGGGGAGTGGGAGGCCGTCTGGGGTGGTGAGTTCAGAGGAGCTGTTGTATTCTTCGAGATCCTCTTGCGCTTCGTCGAAGAAGCTGGCTTGCCAGCTTTTGATCTCCAGAGGGGTTAATTGTTGCTTGAGACCAGAGCACTTGGAATGGTTGATGTTGAAGGTGTAGAGGATGGGCATGACCAGGGTGTGGAGGTGGCGGGTTGTGCGGGCAAAACGGGAGAGTGACCTGCTGTCTTCAAGGATTCTTGCAATAGCAAGGATTAGCTCGTTTGGGAGGGCAAGGAGGCTCATGGTGGGCGAGTGTATAGTGCATGTGCTCGCTTCTTTAGAGGTAGGAGAAGGGACAAAGTGGGTTGGTTCGTATTCGGGCGGCTGACTGCTGAGGCGTGAAGCAATCATTTTGATTCGCTCCTAATGCTACTTAATTTAGTTCATGAGTCACCTCAACAGAGGGGATACACCAGAAGTGATTTAAAATCTGTGCATATCATACATGGGTTCGATTCTCTTCCTAACTAACAGTCAACTCCCACTTCCACCTGCCCTGCTGGCCCCAATCGCGACCTTGAGAACAAGCAACTGACACACAGCCAAAGCAGCATACCCAACCGCCGTCCCATTGATATCCCACCACCACGCCAACGGTGTCAATGGCTGATCAGGACCCGACCCGCGCCTAGCCGGCCATCCAAGTCTTACAGCTTGCGAGCCGGCGAGTGCTGCGAATGCAAAAGCTTGTAAAGCTAGCCCTAGCAGGCTGAGACTTCCTACGCCTAGTCCGGCGCGGGTTCGGTGGATCAAAAGGTAGACCTGGGGTAACGCGGCGATGAGAGAGGTGAACAGCCCAGTGATTGCGAGTACGACGTGGAGGCCTTGCCGAAGGTTGTATCCATTGCTGGAGTCGTCCGATCTGCCGGAAAAGAGAAGATGAATTGCGATCGGGAAAACGATGGCAGCGTGAGAGGTGATCGCTGCAATGATTGTTCTTTTTGAAAGTGGTCGAGTTGCGTGTCGATCTCGGGGTAAAGAGTACTGTGTATCTGTGTCTGTGTCATGAACGGTCAAGAGTGGGAGTCCGCCGAGGCTGTAGATGGGACTGTATTCGCCATTATGATCGGTCTGATCGCGCAGGTAAACAGCTAATAAAGATACTGCAGCCACCCACTGTACCAGTGGCTGGATATAGATGACCAGTGCGGAGAAGGCTCGCAAGCCTCGTAGATCTCCGTAGCGGGTACAGTCATAGGCTTCTTGACTGTACACGTTCTCGATACGCGCAGCGAAATGTGTGGTGGCACTTATCGTGAGCAAGGTAATATACCAGCCTGAAATCCCATTATCGCTGGTTCTGTCGCGTGCTCTTAGTTGTTTGAATTGAGGTGTGTAAGATGCGGCAATGAGGATGGCGATTAGCCTAAAACGATCCGTTAGTAATTTGGAGAAGACATTGGAGCATGAGGAATGCATACACATCGATGAATGTGCGAAGAGGTGACTGAACTTGGCTCTGGCAGCTGTCGGCGTCCATGGCGTAAGTATGCGGTACGGGTCAGGGTCTATCAAGCTCTTGAGAAAAACAAGGCGCTCCTTTCCAGATATATCTCGGTGAATAGGGCTGGTGCCTGCCATACTTCAATGACGCAGCTACAGGCCTTGCGATAGTTAGTTAGTCGAAGAGCTAGCCTCACGATTAGCGCTCGATGGCGTACCCCGGAATGGCGGTTTTTTGCGAGCACCAATGAGTTTCAGCCACTCTCGCGAAACTTGCGCATATACCTAATAATCCTATAATCGTCTCTCCCGTCAATTTTTAAAGGGCTCACAATCTTGTCCTTCCCGGCTTCAATCGTTCCTTTCCAGTTTCACTCGAGACAGCCTCTACCTTGCCCCGAATGTTAGCCCTATTCTGCTACAAAAAATCTTATTACAGATCATCACTTCAAGGAGAATAGCCAGCATCTGAGATCTGGACTGAAGAACCTGAAAAGACCAGGCCAGCGTGGAGAGTGGAGCGTCGGGGCCTCGGAGGCCCGCAGCCCCCCCCAAGGGCGATCCAAACAACATTTGTGATTTTGTGCTTACCTGTCAGTAAACGTTGCAGCGTGATGAGCGTATATAGGATAGGACAGCCAGATTTCAGGTTCGTCTCTTGTTGAAATTATAGGTACAGTACCGAATAGAACCAACGTTGAGACCCTAACGAAGGCTAGGGTTGTATCATAGGTTCGGAATCGTTGAAACCTTCAGTAGCACTGCATACGTCGATCAAACCTGTCTTAGACATACTCAGCCTCTAGGATTGCCAGCTCGATATGCTCTTTGGATCTCAGCCTTGGGGCTGAAAACCAACCAACCGGATATCTCAATTCGCCCCATTCCTCGCAGAGATACTACTTATAGTGCTCTTTTGCTACAGGCTTGCGAACTTTGCGAGAACTCTTTCTTATAAATGAGAGCTTTCAAAGCATCAAGAGGCAATGATATGTCTCAACAGTTCCTCATCCTAATTCCCTCTTCCCCATGAGCTGGATCCAGGTCTCCCCCATTCGATGGGAACGACCCTCCACAGGCGTAGAACGGTATCTATACTTTACCGGCAACGGTGCCATGACGGTCTACGGCCGGCGTCAATACACCCTGGTCTCAACGCTGAAAGTCGAGCTCAACCTTCCACACCCACAAGCAACCCTCCGACAAGCCTGGCTCCAGCTACGGCACCAAGAGCCCGACCTCGCCGCAACGCTCGAAGAAGGCGGAGAAAAGAAAGTCTACGAGACTCCAGATCAGAGAGAACTAGGGCAATGGCTTCAAAGGACGTTCGTTGTCTTATCATCGAATAATGCAGAGGAGGTTCTCAACGCCGGACCCGACGGATACGCACACGGATACGCCATGGACCAGGAACAGGCCACCCTGTACTATCTCCCCAAGTCGTCCGAGCTGATCCTGCATGCGCACCACTGGCTCATTGACGGCATTGGCATGTTAATATTCTGGGATAAATTCCTCACGGCGCTTACCTCGCCACGGACCGATCTTGTCTTTGGAACGGAATACACCCGCCTGAATCCCACCGTCCACGAAGCACTCGGCCACACCTCGCTATCCCAATCAAACATCGAACAAGCAACCGAGCTGCTAAGCGAGTATATAATCAACCTCCCAGCCCTCGGACCCGTTTCCAACGCCGGCAAGGTCGCCTCAGGAGTATGTCGCAGTTTCGAGCACCGCTGGTCGGTCTCGTCGACAAGCGCGATTATAAGAGCGTGCAAGAAAAGAGGCATCAGCGTCACTGCAGCAGTGCACGCAGCCTATATCCTCGTTCTCAAGAAATACGCAGACCCCGAGTCGACACAATCGCGCTACACGAACGTGCCAGTCTTTAATCTCCGGCCTTTCTGCCTCCCTCCGTTCAACACCGTTGCGATGGGATGCTATTACACGACCATGCCGCTGACGGTAGGTCTTAGCGCCTCCACATCCTTTGCAAAACTCGCAGAGACATTAAGCCAGTACTATTCCACATGCATTAAATGCAACCCCGAGCGCCTCGAATCGAACGCCGCCTTCGCGAATCTCATGGCGCAGCTTGCCTGCTCGCCTGAATATCTCTCCGCGCCGGTGCCGTCTGATGCATTTTTCAGTAGCCTTGGGATTGTAGAGAGCCACCTGAAACGGGTGTATGGTGGTACGCCGAGAGGCGCTGCGACGGTGAGAGTCGAGGACTATCGGCTTTGGGTGGATATTGTGGTGGGGATGAACATGGCGCATGTTTATACGTTTGGGGATCAGTTGAGGGTTGCGTATCATTTTAATGAGGGGTATGAGGAGGGCGAGATGATCAAGAGGTACTTGGAGGAGATGGAGGGGGTTTTAGAGAGGGAATTGATTAGATAGACCTGGGAGTTAAAGATGGTTTATATGATTTAGTCTAGTATCGTACTTCTCTTTGAATGAGGGGGATATGCTGTGAAGCCTCGATGGCGAGGAATAATTTCTGCCCTTCTACATGTGAAGGCATTCAGTGTTCTTGCTCTGGTGATGGATTGTACCCTACGGCTTTGCGGTGCGTAGCAAGTCCACCAGGGAAGAAGGAAGGAATATGCCACGGTTTCGATAGTCGTTCAACTACAATATTGGAAACTCTTTGAAGCCTTCAAACCTCTTTCAAAGCTCTTAGTGTCATGCCTTGTACAAACCCTACATCGCAGAATCTCACGCTTAGAACAGACAAGCGATCGGAACAATGCTATAGTCTATTCTTTGTCTCCCAGAAACAACCCCAGAACAAAGAGAGTCATATCCGACAGATGTATATATACGCTAGGATGTTGACTCACAATTCCTATTCCTCATGCTATACAGTTCTAGCTCCCATCACCATGGCAGTCGTCAAATCGCGAAGTAGCACCCCGTCGTCCGGTGCCGCCACCGTCCGTCTCAATCCCAGCCGAACCCCGTCCAGACAATCGCAAAAATGGAACCCCGTCCCACCGTCCAAAGGGAAAAGAAGACAAGAAGAACATCAAAGGAGGCAGGCGGCGCAGGTTCCCACGGGGCCCCCTCGCCCTCGAAACTGGCGCCAGACCTCCCCCGACAGTTAGTTCGAGCAGATCCCCATGTCGCTGGACAAGTATGTTCAGATCGTTGATGGTTTGGCAACGGCACAGTTTGCTGCGAGTATTGGGGAGGGAACGGTGGGGAACCCTTATGTATGTGTACCCTTTATTTCCCTTCAGCCTGTTGGTTTCTCGTTGACACTCTGCTAACCATGCTGTTTAGGTCCACTGGCTTTGTGATCTCGACAGAGAGCAAGGCAGAGTGTATGCAATTAATAATATTTGCCAGCAGGTATGCCAGGAGTACGGTATGACCAAGATTTGAATACGGTAAGTTCACCTCTCTTCTATCTAAACTGTCAATGTCAACATTGCTAACCGAGACAGGGCCCTGGATCATAAATGCACACGAAGCTACGTCGGCTTTGGAGACCACAGAGAAGAGGTCTATGAGGAAGATGATCCTCACCTGACGGTCTACATGGGTAACAGCGAGTCGTACGTTTATGAGGCTCACATCTACGTTACTTATCATAAGGGTAGCAGGGTCCCGAGCCGTCTGGCGCACCCTTCGGAGAGGCGGACCACCCAGGTGCTGAATGGGTATCCTGTTAGTATTCTCGACCGCACGGAGCTTCGAGCTAAGGCGAGGAGATTCAATCGTGTTGCGGAATAGGAGAGGTAAGTGGATGTTTTAGGATAGATTGTTGACTTTTGCTAGGTTCAGTCATTCGTTTATGGTTATTTCTTATGTTGGATTTAGTTTGAATAGATTTGGTTGCCCGTCGTTTATATGTTAGTCTAACTCAGCCGTACTGCTGTATATCAAAAGTAATAACTCTCTCTCTACACACAATTCTTGCTTCAAAATCGGCCAACGCCGAACCCCAGAGTAGCAATGCATGCCCGCAGTGGGGCAGCCTGATAAGCAGCCTCAGCCTAGACTGACCCCTCGCTCGTTTTTCTCCTATCAGCAGTTTCCTCTACCTCCAACTGTCTCAAGTCTGCATTGCACCGAGTCCGACGTTGCAATCGACACTTTGCAGTGACTTGGCAGAGAAAATTCTGACCTTCCGCCGAACGTGGGGACAGAGTTCTACAACCTTGGAACTAGTTACGTCAGACCAGGCTGGGGGAACCCCTGATCCAGCAAAACAATCCTATACGAAATCAACAACCTGAGAAACAGACCAAGATGGCTCACTCCGAAGTCGAAAAACACCTCTCTGAGCGCTCAGCGCTGCTCGACCGCGAGAGAACCAGCAGACACGACCACGCCTTCAGGCAGCGCATGTCGCCGGTCGCACAAAAAGCAGCAGCAACAGTCGCAAAGATCCGCGCGGACGAACTGTATTCCGTATGGACGCGCCCGGTAACTGAAAACACAAGCCGTGATCTGAAGGAGATTATGTTCTCCGGCATGTCCTTCTCGCTGGCACGCGACCACATCGAGAAAACCAAGCTGTGGAAGATCATCACGGCGATGCCCAAGGGGACTCTCCTGCACGCGCATATGGAGGCCATGATTGATATTGACTGGATGCTTGACCAGGCGCTTGAGATCCCGGGGTTCTATATTACGTCTGCGGCACCGCTGCATGCGGATGCGGAGTGGTCGGCCACATTTGCGTTTCAGTATCGCCCTGGTGCGCAGGATCAAATCTCAACGAACATCTGGCAGTCGGACTACACTCCTAACCAGCCGGTTCCGATCAACGACGCGGCAAAGGCATTCCCCGGTGGCGTGGACGCCTTCAAGGCATGGGCTATCTCCATGATGACCATCAACTCGCAAGAAGCGTTAGAGCACCACCACGGAATCGCAGATATCTGGAAAAAATTCCAGTCGTGTTTTGGCTTCATCGCGGGATTACTCTTCACAGAGCCGATCTTCCGACGCTGCGTGCCGAGACTCCTACACCAGCTTCACCAAGACGGCATCAAATACGTCGAGCTGCGGCTAGCTCTCCTCCTAGCGCAGCCATTCTACCGCGAAGGCTCCGACACCCCAGAACCCGACTTCTCCTACTTCCTCGAATGCTTCACCCAGGGTATCCAAGATTACAAATCCACCCCCGAAGGCGCGGGCTTCTGGGGCGCAAGGATGATCTGGACCGCGATCCGGATCTTCCCAGACGACCAAATCAAAGAGTCTATGCAGCAGTGCATAAAAGCGAAACAGGCGCACCCGGAGTTCATCGCGGGCTTTGACTTCGTCGGGCAAGAGGACGCTGGCCGGCCGCTGGTGGATCTGCTCCCGCTCGCTAAATGGTTTGAGCAGACCTGCGCCGAGAAGGGGCTTACGATTCCGTTCTTTTTCCACGCGGGCGAGTGTCTAGGTGATGGGACGAGCACGGATCATAATATTGTGGATGCGATTTTGCTGGATTCGCGGCGGATTGGGCATGCGTTTTCGCTGTATAAACACCCGATCTTGATTGATCTGGTCAAACAGAAGAAGATCCTTGTGGAGATGTGTCCTATCTCGCATGAGGTTCTGCGGCTGACGTCGAATATCCTCATGCATCCGATGCCGGCGCTGCAGGCGCGTGGGGTGGCTGTTTCGCTGAATAATGACGACCCGGCGATTCTGGGACATGGGAAGAACGGGCTCAGTCATGACTTTTATCAGGTGGTTGCTGCGTTCGAGAACACAGGGTTGGCGGGCGTGGCGACGATGGCGGAGGATAGTATTCGGTGGGCGGCGTTTGAGGATCAGACGCGGGATGAGTGGCTTACGGGGATTGAGGGAGAGGGGGATGGGGTGAAGGCCGCGCGAGTGGCAGAGTGGAGGGGAGAGTTTGAGAAGTGGTGTGAGTGGATTGTTGAGCAGTTTGGAGGAGATGTCCGGAATTAGGATCCTGGATGGAGGATAGACAGACAGATCATGGATGTAGATGTTCCCGCATCTGTCGAAACTAACAAAGAGCATGATTGCCAGAGACAAACACCACAAGTAACAGGTTTGTTGTGCTGTGCAGCACACTACAAAGAAATGAGCACTCAAAGACTGGCGGCTGCCAGACATTAAAATCATACACAAATCCTCCAACTTGTCCTCCTCTCTTCAAACCCTTGCCTCACTCTTCTGTATTGGAAATCAAGATGGCTTCCAAGACTTCAGATGCCTGCCCCGAGCTATACCTGGACACAGAGTCCCAGGCGATCCAGGTAGAGTCACAACCGGAAGTCGATTCATACTCCGAACCCGAGCAGCTAGACCTGGAGACAGACACAGAGCCAGAACCAGAGCCAGAGCCAGAGCCAGAGCCAGAGCCAGAGCCAGAGCCAGAGCCAGAGCCAGAGCCAGAGCCAGAGCCAGAGCCAGAGCCAGAGTCAGAGGAAGACGAAGACAGCAGTCCAGACTCCCCTCATACCCCCGACGCCTTAGAGAGACTTGAAGCCCTCTGGATCACGCACGGCTTTCCACCTGTTATCGCTGTCCGAGACCCCGAACCCGAAAGATCCTACCGCCCCGGCGGCCACCACCCCATGCTCCTGGGCGACCGCCTCGGCGGCGATGACGAATACCGCCTCATCAACAAGCTCGGAGTCAGTGCTTTCGGGATCGTATGGCTGTGCCAGGTGACTAACCGCAAGAGAACGAAGTATGCGGCGGCGAAAGTCTTGACTGCGGCATCTACGAAGGTGAATCGGGAGTTCCGCATCTTGGAGAAGTTGATGGATGCTTCGGATGACGATGAGGAAATCTGGAAGTATGCGTTGTGTCCGAGGGTGCATCAGCAGATTGAAGGGCCGAACGGACTGCATGATGTTTTCTTTTATCCTGTTGCTGGGGGGCCGGTGGATGATATCCATGCTACTGTTAAGGACCCGCAAGAGTTCTTGCGAGGGTTGACGAGGCAGGCGGCGGAGGCGATGGGTATGCTGCAGCGACACGGAATCTGCCATGGTGGTTAGTATATCCCTCCCCGAGTATTCCTCTGATAGTATCTAACCTAACGGCTATAGACTTCCGTCCGAGCAACATCCTCACCAGACTCAAACCCTTTGACGGAACCTCCCTAGACGGTGTCTTTACAATCTTCCCACCACAGGCTCACGCGGCTAGGCTCGAACACCAAAACGACCCTTCAGGCCGATACCCAGGATACCTTGTTTACCCAATTGAAGACTTCGCCCGTGAAGCCAAAGACCTCGTGACCGACCGACTATGCATCATCGACTGGGGCGAGGCCCACGAGATCGGCAACGCACCAGCGCACGGCTCGGGGATTCCCTTATCCTACGCCAGTCCCGAGCTCGCGTTGGATCATATTAGTAGCCCCGCAAGTGAGATCTGGGCGCTGGCTTGCACGATGTTTGCGATTCGGACTGGAGGGGATTTTTTCTCGAACTCACATATCAAGGCTAATGGCTATTATGTCTCCGAGCGTGTTAAGATGCTTGGTGCACCCGCGGACCCCTTGTGGTGGGATAAAATTTCCGAGCTATGGTATGAATCAAGGCGAGAATTGGGTGAGAGGGATGACTCGCAAAAGGGGATGGATAGTATTGGTGGCCCGGGGACAATTAGGGAGATCTTACGCAGGGAGCTTGCTGCACCGATAGGACATAAGCTTCGCACACGGGGTCTTCGCAAACGGGATAAGAAGGTTCATCGAGACCCGATACCAATTGAGGAGCAGAAGCTTTTCGGCGATCTTCTTGCGAAGATGTTGGTTTGGGAGCCGGAAAAGAGACTCACCATCCAGGAGGTTTTAGAGCATCCTTGGTTCCAGTATCGGGATGAACGAGAAGCACTTGACTCTATTGCTGAAGAGGATGAGGATGTTCCAGGCACTACTACACCAGCAAGCGTACACCCTGGTCAGAGTGATATTGACTCTGAGGAGAGCTCGGATCCGCCGTCGGCTAATGCAGGTACTGCGGCTTCATGCCCTGGTGAGCCTGCAGTTGTCGCCGATGCTGACAGGATAAAACGAGACTCGCTTCTTGATGCCAATATCGCCCCTGAGCTGATCAGCGTCGGTCCTGAGCCTGAAAGCCAGGGCAATAATCCCGAGGTAACCTATGTTGCGGTTTCCAAGGGCAGCCAACCAGCTCATGCCCAGCACAAGAGGCAGAATGTACTGCACTTCGTGTCGTACACATACTTCGTGATATCACGGTGGCTCCGAACAATTGCGGCTCGCGCCGTTAATACTGTATTTGGCTGATTTGATAGTTATCTGGCGTTCACGTACGCTTTTTAGACGTGGTTGATCTATATTAGCTTGATGAATCAAATGGAGCTGTAAATGGAGATTGTGTGGCTTTTACGAGTAGCGTAGAGTAACCAAAAAGTCCAAAAGAACAGACCTGCGGATTATTTGTGGAAACGGCAAATCAACTCCTGACTCTGCTTTTCAGCCTTGCTCTCAGGGTACCCAGGATGCCCGCTTTAAAACACCGTAGAAGGCAGCTAGGTTGGTGAGGACCTTGAGAGGAAATCTGCAGAATTTAAGCTTGAATGACAAGCTTTTTGTCACAACCAACGTTAAATCGATTATCAGCTTGATGCAAACTCTGTTCTGCTGGAGTTGATCATGTCGAGGGCGTGTAGACTCTGTGTTGTCGGGGAAGCGCACCTCCTGGCCTCTGATACGTCTTCGGAGTGATCAACAGGGGTCGTGTGGGGAAGCTCAGCGGCTGTTCATGCACAAAAGCTTCTGGAAGGATGCAAAGACGGCATGGAACAGGAACGCGCCTTGGTACCCCAGAGATTGCTGATCGCGCATCCTGTGGTACCGAGTTGCTGAGGCAGATATTCGAGGCCGGGAGGATATGCTTTGGACGGAAGAAGTGATCAGGACCGAATAATGAAAGAGCAAAACTGCAGAGCATGCTCTTATCTGCAGCCGGTCCTCCTGCAAGTCGAGTAGGAGAGAGAGTTCTGTTGACAGTGGGATTGCCCAGCTCCGCCATGGTCTGTCAGCGCAGTGACAGCTGCTCCATCACGAACGATGACAGAACAGGCGATCCATTCAATGACCGGGATAACCGACAATCCAGGCCAAGTAACGCGATAGATCTTGCCAGCTACCAGTAGTAAAGACCAATAGCACGGCCATGCATCCATCTGATTTCTCCCAGTGGACCATAGCAGGGATACCCCCGAGCAACCCCTCACAGGCGAGGTCTTTCAGATCTGTTAGGGCAAAACATGGCCGGATCAAAGGCGTAGATTGGCTGGCATAAAGCCGCAGGCTGCACCTTATGATGGTGAGATCTCGCGTCGAGCGTTGGGGGTATCATGGTGGCGTTTGCAAGGCTCATTTCCGATGGACAATCGGTAATGCCGGAGGATTCCTTCTTGGTTCGTATTGCCAGACTTCCATGCATAAGCTCCACAGGTAAATGGCATCGGGCGAGTCATTTTGTGATCGTGCGTTGGGGAAGAAAAACATCAGATTGAGAGAAACTGCCATTGTCACTGCGAGACCCTTGCACGTGTAGGACAGGTGATCCTTGGCGTCTTGGCAATGCCAAGGCTTCCACTTCTCAAGACCCAATCCAAGCTTCATGGCAATCTTTAGCTGCCGCACGTGGAGGCTTTCGCTGCAACTGATTCGTATCTTCCCACCATGCGTCGCATTTGCCAAGCCTGCTAGACAGGGTATGGAAATGGGAATTGGAGCTCGACGGGGGTGCCGTTTATCGCTGACGCCGTTCGCGCTCCTCGCAGCTGCCAGCTGCCCATGCGACTTGGAATGGAAGCCATCGGAGCTCGCCCGTTCTGGTAGTGCTCCCAATCGCCCGGCAAATAATAAATAAAGGAGCCTTCTCCCCTGCTTGACCTCGAAAAAAGCTCTGTACCACCACTGCCGCGGTCTCAATCGTTGACAACAAACATCGATCAACATGAGGCCTACCTCTTTCGCCGGTGTGGCTCTGTTCGCCTCTGGCGCCTTCGGCCAGTACTTCCAGCGTCTGGGTGGCTGCCCTTCCCTGGGCTGTGTCTTCCCTCCTGACCAGTAAGCTTTGGGTGCAATTGCCGAACGCGATGAAACAAACTAACAATCAACCCCAGGGCCGACTTCCTCCCTGGACAGCACTTCGATATCCGTCTGGAGGTTCACTCTCCTGTCAACGGATCGGAGGCACGTGATGGTGTTCCTGACCCCAACTTCAAGTTCACCATTGGCAAGAAAGGCCAGGCCGGTGTTGATGTGACCGATTTCTTTGATGTTGAGGAGGCTGAGCTTGAGAACTGGCAGTTCAGCTGGTACGAGGGTAAGTTGACATCAATTGCAGGGCGCTCGCACCGAGAGGCTAACTCCTCCAGACCTGTTCGCTCAGGATGCCGAGACCCCCTCCGTTGTCAACGTCACCTCCAAGGCCTACCGTCACCTTGCTCTCTACGAGCCCGGTGAGTACGAGGCTATCCTCACATACTATGGCGAGGAACAGACCGTCGCCAACTGGCTGGTTCGCGATGTCCCCAAGAAGCGCCGCGCTAAGAACGTCGTCATGTTCGTTGGTGATGGTATGACCACCAACATGATCACTGCTGCTCGTCTCATTGCCCACAAGAGCATCAACGGAAAGTACCAGACCACTCTTGCCCTCGACAAGTTCCCCGTCCTCGGTCACCAGATGACCCACTCCATGGACTCCTTCATCACCGACTCTGCCAACTCCGCCACTGCTCTGTACGGTGGCCACAAGACCACCGTCAATGCTCTCGGTGTCTACGTCGACTCTTCCGAGGATCCCTTCGACGACCCCAAGTTCGAGCTTCTCCCCGAGATCTTCCGCCGCCAGCACCCCAATGCTGGTATCGGTATCGTCTCCACTGCTTTCCTGGCTGATGCCACCCCCGGTGCTCTGACTGCTCACACCCGTGACCGTGGCGAGTACGACCACGTTATTAGCACCTTCCTCGAAGGTCTCACCGACTACGAGTGGACCGAGTTCGACGGCCCTGACGTCCTCTTCGGTGCCGGTGCCGAGAACTTCCTTGAGAGCGAGGATGCTCCTCGCGACTACTACAAGCTCTTCGCGGACAAGGGCTATTCCGTCAGCTTCAACAAGACTGCTCTCGAGGCTGCCTCCAACGAGGAGCGTGCTCTTGGTCTCTTTGCCGTCTCTAACCTCCCCACCTGGCTCGACCGCAACGTCTACACTGACAACCTCAAGGAGCTTGCCAACCACCCCGATGGCTCTGGCCGTGATGCTGAGGATTACCCCGGCCTCAAGGATATGACCACCAAGGCCATTGAGATCCTCAACACCCGCCGCGCCGAGGAGGGTTGGTTCCTCATGGCTGAGGCTGCCAGCATTGACAAGCAGATGCACACTCTCGACTACGACCGCTCCCTCGGTGAGCTCCTTGAGCTCGACGACACCGTCAAGGCCACCCTTGAGAAGCTCGAGGAGCTCGGTGTTCTCGAGGATACTCTCGTCGTGATCACCGCCGACCACGGCCACGGTTTCGATGTCACCGGTGCCGTCGACACCGTCTATCTTGAGGAACAGGAGGATGACCGCGACAAGCGCCGCGCCATCGGTATCTACCAGAACTCCGGTCTCTCTCAGTACACCGTTGCTGGCTCCAACGCTCTCCGCTACTCCGAGGGCGTCCACTTCCCCGCCCAGTGGGATCCCCGCTACGCCCTCCACGCCGGTACCGTCGCCTTCCCCGACCACCGCGAGAACTACAAGGTCCACAAGGATGGTCCTCGTACCCCCGCCGAGTCTGGTGCCGATGGCTACTACGCCAGCTACAAGGATGCCGTCAGCGGTTTCCTCATCAACGGCACCCTCGCCCCCGATGCCAACCAGGGTGTCCACTCCCTCACTGACGTCCCCGTCTTTGCCCGTGGACCTTGCCAGGAGCTCTTCGGTGGTGTCTACAACTCCAACGACATCTTCTTCAAGATGGCCGAGTGTCTTGGCCTGGCCGAGACCAAGGGTGGAAGCCACGATGGCGATGAGGAGGGCCACTGCAAGCCTAAGAACTAGAAGTTTAATTTTTAATGAGTTGAGGTAGAACAACTTTTCAGTCATTTGACAATTCTCTACACTGATCTGACAGCCAACTGTCTGGACTGTATATTACCTTCTATATACATATTAGTCACCACTTTTTTACTCATTGTTCCACCGTATCCATGCTTGGTAGAGTTACCATGTATGTACGACTAGATCGCCGGCGATTAATGCTGTACCTACCAGGTACACTTTCTCAAATGGATACCTGCAAAGTGATGTAACTACTTCAATGACAACGGCACCTGTTTCCAATCTGCCCAAGTCTAGACTCGATGGTGGTGTGTGGGGAGAATGCTTGGAGAAACGAATGCGGTCAAGCGAGCAATCTGCCAAGCGCCCAACATTCCACACCGCGTGCATGTCTTGGATTATTTTTTTTAAGAGACTCCCCTCGTCGAAACTCCTCGAAAGATAGGAGAATTACTGAGGGCCAGTGAGGGGTGCCGTGCGAAGATTATGCCCTTGGGGGGCGTCTTGGGATCTTGGGATGCCGATCGGCGGGCTAGTTAAATGAGCATCTTCTCTGGAATACGTACTCCGTACTCCAGCTTCCTTTCGGATAAAACCTCCTGTCCTTTGTACTCTGTAAGAGGGTAAATGTATCGAGTACAGCACATATACTCCGTAGAATGGTCAGACCTTGGAAAAGCCGAAGGTGAAGGTGGCACAGAATGGTAGGTACTCCCTTGGTATTTGTAGCAGATGGAGATGTTTGCGTCAACGGGCGATGGCGATGATGCGGTTTGCTTGTCGCGCATTCCAGCGGACAGACCAGACGGATATATTCAGTGATATCATGGAAAGAAGGAATGTTGCTGACGTAGATTTGGGGTTCCTGGAGGTTGGTTGTTTGGTGTTCCTGATGGAAGCGATGAGATGGGGATGATATCAGACAGCCCGACAGACCGACACAGTCAGGCTGCTGTCAGCAGCTTAAACAATAAACTCACATGCAGAGACCCGGTCGACTGAAGAATTGGCATTTGCAACTAGCACTGAATCATTATTAAGAAGAAGAAAGATTAAGAACTTTTTACGAATCACAAGATCCTTCCCGACGATCCCCAAGACAAGGGGGGCTCTCTTCACTTCACTCCGACTTCTTCTGCCACCACTTTCTCCTTCCCTCCTTCTGTCCTTGCTCCTCTCTCCTGAGTCTCCTCTCCTCTCCTCTCTCTCCTCTCCGCACTCTCCACGTTCGTTCCCCTTTTTT